>NC_084970.1:38107581-38337581 GCF_963691925.1 Scomber scombrus | reverse complement strand
TCTTATTTATTTTAAGATACCTGAATAATTGACTGAGCCAGCAGGTAGAGAGATGAAGTGAACTGCAGCGAGAAAACCGCAAAAATGCATATCTGTAACTTTCAGTAAACAAACACGTTGAATGTGTTTCCAACCGAATGCAGAAGATGTTAAAGTTCAACCAAGCTACAAACTCAGGATTTAGTCAGGATGAACTCAAGATTCACTCAGGATTAATTAGGATTTATCAAAATTATGCCATGATTAAATCAGGACGATGTCATGATTAATCACGATTAATTATCAGTGGTTGTTGCCATGGTAACACTGAGCCATTGTCTCCACAGGTCATTCCAGTAACCATGGCTACTGGGAGCAGCAGCACAAGCAGTTGCTGCAGAGTCTTCCGCCAGCGCTGCTGGAGGATTACGGCGAGGACTATGTGGTTGAAACCAAGGAGCTGTTCCATAGTTACGCCCGCCAGGCCAACCCCGACCTCAGCCCCGTCGTTGACACCATCGTCCAAGCGCTGCTGTCTCCGCAGCCACAGGCGCGTTACTTCGCGGGGCCCGGCGTCGGCCTCATGTACTTCATCAACACCTACTGCCCCTTCAGCATCAGCAACCGCTTCCTCCAGAAACTGTTTGTGAAGAAGAAGCTGATGCCGCGAGCTCTGAGGAAGCAGTCGGGCTTCGACCTCAGCCTCCACAACAACAACAACAACAACAATAACATCACCAAGGAGGACCAGCAAAAACTGCCACACATGTGAGACAGTTAAAGAGTCATCCGGCAGTGATAGAGGACCACATCTGTAATGCACTCATAGAGTTGTAATCTGTCCTTTTATATGTGCTGTTTTGAACTGTTGAAGGGATCATGGAGATGCACCAAACTGGTTTCTGTTTCTTTCTGTTTTGCCCCCCCCCCCCCTCCCCAGGTCAGGGGGGCAGGTTTGGTTGAGGTAGCAGCGAAGCCACAGGTCGATCAGCAAACATTTCACCTCTTTCAGCGAGATCAGCTGTACTGTACACACACCGAGTCACACATGTGCCTTCATCACACACCCAAAAAAACCAACAGAAGAGAAGCAGGAAGGTCAAAGGTCAGCAGAGCGACGCAGCGCTGCAGCAGCTCGATGACAGGAAGTTCAAGTTTGATTTATATACAAACAGACGGGATTAGTCAGGATCAGCTCATCATCACTTCAGACTGTGGAAAGTAAAGATGTGGTTTGTCTTTGATTCATCAATTACTGATCAGGACAATAATGATTAGATGTAAACATGCAGATGGGTTTTAAATCTTTATTTTGATACTTGGACCAATGATGTTGTTGTTCAAGCCAACTCCACCCGTGTGGCAGGTCAGGAGCTTTGAATGGAGCGAACCCAGTGAAACGAGCTGCTGCAGTGAGTCGCGCCCCCGTCCACCAGCGCACATATTTCACTTGTTCTAAACAATTTATTTAAAGATTTGTACATTTTTAAGCTCTGTGAACTTTTTAAGTCTTTGTTTTCTATGTCAGAGCAACAGGAACAGGAAGTACAGTGAATTTCAAAAGAAAAGCAAGCATTTACTTCAACTTGTTAGTTTTTTAATCTCAAAAAACCAAAATGTTTTATTTTAATTATTTGTTTTTACATTCATATCATGAACATCCTACTTCCTGTTGTGACACCTAACCGCCCAAATAAAAGCACAAAAGTGTAGAACAGTAAACAGGAAATGAAAGTGACCTCATCGATGAATATATTTTATAACTTAAAACCTTTTTCATGTCTGTAATGATAATATTATATGATGGACAGGATGTCTTTATGTAACTCTGCAACATTTCAGTTTGTTTTATTCATGAATGAAAAACAAGTTTGAAGAAAAGATTATTTTCATGGATCATAAATATTAATCAAACTGGTATCTTCCCCAGTTATAGTGGTGGTAATGTTTCCAGGTGAAGATTAACCATTTAACACACCAGATTATTATCATTCATATATTACTTCAAATTTGAGCCGTCGTGTTTCAGTTATATGAAAGTAATTTATCTATCATCACATTTATTTTCTGCTTTCAGGACATCAGATACTGAGGTTATAAACACTAAACCTCACTTTGCTGCAGAAACACTCACAGGCTTCTCTTCTACACACTGAGTTTATCGTCATATTCAGGATCTTTGAATGTTCATCTTGTGTATTTGAGTATTTTTTAAAAACCTTTTATGATTAAATATATGAAATAAATGAAGCGTGTAGCAACAACTCTGAAATAAAATTCAAACCTCATCCTGGCAACTATATTCCAAATGAACAGCATATATTTACAGAACAAGTATATTTATTGTGATGTGAATATGATTCATAAATACACAACAATGTTAAAAAGGTGAATATTTTTGGAATATATTTGCACATGTTCAGTGAGTGTGATGTATTTCTGAGGTCTGTGGAAACACTGTCTGTCTCTCTTCGGATTCACCTCCAACTTCACTTCTTCTTCTTCTTCTTGTGTTTGAATCAAACTATTTATGGCATATTTTCTTTTATCATCACTTAAACTGTGAATTTTGTATAAAAAAATTAAAAATCAAAAGAAACAAAAACAATATGATGTAAAATGTTCACTTGGTTCATTCTTTGATAGAAATAAAGTTGACTTTTTCAGATGCTGTTTGTTCTTTCTTGCAGAATATGATCAGTAGATGGTTTGTCTGAAAACACAAATATGAAATAATAATACATCAAACACTGCTGGGTTGAAGATTAAATGATTATTATTGTAAAATAAGGAGAAAGCAAACACACAGACATCAGCACATCTCAACAAGCAAAGAACAAACTATTATAGTTTCTACAGGGAACAAAGAAATCATCTGTCATATATCAGCCTCATTTTACCCAACAGAAATGAGCATGGAGCAGAATGTATGCATAAGCACGTCTTACACTGGTCATGCAACCCAAAAGTCAGGCCTCAGGTCATAAATGATTTCCTGACACTTCACTATGATCCTCACACGCACGACTCTGAGCTTCTACCTTATTTGGATATAAGCCAAGGCAGAAGAAGATAACAACACACACAGCTACAAGACAAAAGCAGCAATCTCACATCCACAGTTATGGATCAAACTAATCATCTGATCCTTCTGCACTTTCAAAGGTTCATAACAGGGAGGAGTTGGGGGTTGGGAGGGGAGTCATGACCCTTTGGGCCCCCACCTGCAGCTATAAAGACTGTAGTTTGGTTTTTAGTTAGATTTATTTAGCAGAGAGGAAACAGAGAGGGGAATGCACTGCAGCAAAGGTCCCTTGCTGTAATCGAACCAGGGACACTGCCCTTACCTGGCATGCACCCTTAACCACTCAGCCACCAAGGCCCTCTATAAAGACTAGAGTTGGGTGTCAGCCTGGATGAACTAGTTGTAGGGATGTGGATCGTCATCTCCCCGGCAGGAGAGGAGATGGAGCTACTGGGAGGTGAAGTGGTGAATAGATATAGCTGGAAGCACCGGCGGGTGTAGAGATGCTCACTGTGAGATGAACTGATGAATCTGACTGTTGTTTGTGTTTATGCGACTCAGGTCCTTTGACACCTTGTGGGGATTTGGGGTACTGGAGCTGTTTCTGTGATCCATTTGGTCCTGATATAACCAGAGTGAGTGCTGTGTTTGCATTTTCAGCAGTAAGTCAGACTCATTCTCTGCCAGGGTTGTCCCTTGTCACTGATTCTGCTTTGGAGGGGTGGGGGGGCAGTTTGTGGACCCACTTTTTGCAGGCACGGGGACGGTTTGCTGCTGAATGTGAAGCAGTAGGGATGAGGGTCAGCACCTCTAAATCTGAGGCCATGATGCTCTGCTGCTCCCCTCTGGGTTGGGAGTGAGTTGCTGCCCCAAGTGAAGGATTTCAAGTATTTCAGGGTCTTATTATTCAGGCGGATTGGTGCAGCATCAGCAGTAACGTATTAATTAAACTCCTCCAGTGGAAAGTCATATGTACTGACTTCCTGCATATGACAGAAACTATATTTCAGAGCTACTGTTGAATGTATTTTATGAACATGAGAACCATGAGTTCAAAGTTCTCTAACAAAGAAAATACTGTACTTGAGTTCATTTAAATCCTTTATTAAATCAACGTTCAGCTCTTAGTTCCAAACAAGATTGACTCTGTTTTACCCAAATGTATTGAAAGCTGCTTATTGATGAGCCTCTACCTTTCAATCCGTTTGACATCATTCTCAGTAAGGCAGAATCATCAGCATACAACAAGAGCTTGTATTTCACAGCATATCGTTTATATACATAATAAATAAAAAAGGTCCTGAGTTCTTCCTGTAAGATAAGAAGTGAACCATTTTACAGCTGTAGGTTTAAAACAAACACACTGTTATTTTGACAGCAGTATGATTCACTGTGTGAAAAGCTTTTTGCAAATCGAGCAAAATCATGCCAACATATTTTCCTTTGGTAGAGTTTTATCTAACAAAGTCTTCAGTAGAGTAACTTCCTCTGAATCCAGACTGAAGCTCAGACAACAAAGTTTCTCTGATTCTTCTCAACCAGCCAAACACAAGATGTTCAAAACCTCAGACACGGTTGGTCAAATTGATTCTGGGCTGTAACTTCCAACATCTGCTTTACTAGTTTTCTTAAAAAATGGAGCAACCCCAGTGAGTTCACATTGGAATTTAACCTGGTTAATAGATTAATTTACCATGTGAGCAACAACAGCGGCACTATCTCTCTAAAACATGACAGGGATAAGACCCAAGTCAGTTGTTGTATTGATGGGTAACGCAGATAGTCACGTTCTTTCCACTGAGAGAGGACTTATCTCACGTTCATCAGGAACAACATTCTTTGTAAAAGACCATTATCTCCCTGAATCACAAGTAGGAAAGCAACCAAAATAGAAGCAATGGTTGTAAAATACTGGCAACCTTCCATTTATCAAAAAAGACATTATCCTCAATTACTAGTCCAATATTTCCAGAATTAATTTCATTTTTTCATTTCATTAATTTATTACTTCCCATAATCATTTTGGACTGATGTGAATGTTCAGCAACAGTATCCACATAAGGTTGGGATTTGCTTCCTCTGTCTAATATCTGGTAATTAATATATTTGTCATAGTCTGCATACAGTTGAATTGTGATTTCTTAAACTTTGCATTTGCTTCATTTAGTCTCCTTCACTGGAGCAACATCAAGTGCAGAAAATAAAAATCTCTTTAAAAAGAGACCAAACCTCTGTTGAAACACTGTGTAACTGTATAATGTTTTGTACATTTGACTCCAATAGTGAAATTATTTCTTGTAAGGATTCAAGTCAATATGAAGGACGCCTGATTGGGGTTGATTTCACACTCTGAGGCTAAAATCAAATCCAACATGGACTAATTATTTATAGACAGATTTAAACAAACGATAGAAGTTTGAAAATGATTTAACTTTTGTGTCGTCCGTCCGGCTCAAATTGGCCCTGTCTGTTTTTGTCTTTCCTCCTTTCCTCCTTTCCTTCCTTCCTTCCTTCCTTCCTTCCTTCCTTCCTTCCTTCCTTCCTTCCTTCCTTCCTTCCTTCCATCTGTCCTTCCTCCTTCCCTCCTTCTCTCTTTCTTTCCTTCCGCTCTCTTTCCTCCTTTCCTTTTTTCCTTCCTTCCTTCCTTCCTTCCTTCCTTCCTTCCTTCCTTCCTTCCTTCCTTCCCTCCTTCTCTCTTTCTTTCCTTCCTCTCTCTTTCCTCCCTTCCTTTTTTCCTTCCTCCACCCCCTTTCTTCCTTCCTTCCTCCCTTCCTTCTTTCCACTGTCCTTCTTTCCTTCCTTTCTCCCTTCCTCTTTTCCTTTATCCCTCCCTCCCTCCTTCCTTCTTTCCTCCCTCCCTCCTTGACTCGAGGACAACAGGAGGGTTAACTGAAGTCTTACAAGGAGGCAATCATAACTTTGTATTAAAACCACCCAAAGTTGGGCGCGCAGGTGGTCGAGTGGTTAAGAGCGCATGCCATGTACACAGCGGACCCCGGTTCGAGTCCCGGCCGGCGGACCTTTCTGCATGTCACACCCCCCTCTCTCTCCCGTAATTTCCTGTCTCTCTACTTTCAAATAAAGGCATCTATGCCAGAGAAAATCTTTTAAAAAAAAAATCACCCAAAGTTATATATTCCTTAATGCGGTTTGTTCTGTAACAGACGACAGAAATAACAGGTTTGGTGTTGTAGTAGCTCAGACCTGGAGGTCAGATTTAATGATAAATCACTCCTCATAAACAAGCTATCAATCAATGTTTCTGACACTGGGAGTTGTTTTATCTTCTCAATATTACACAATAAGATCCTTGCATTTCTGAGACTAATGGTGCTTTTTCACTGTACAGTTCCAGCACGACTCGACTCGGCTCGACTCGCCTCGGGTTTTTTGCGTTTCCACTAGGGTTAGTACCTGGTACCCGCTGCTCCATCAGGGATAGTACCTGGTACCTGCTGCTCCTCCATCAGGGATAGTACCTGGTACCCGCTGCTCCATCAGGGATAGTACCTGGTACCTGGTACTTTTTTAGTATCTGCTCTGCCGAGGTTCCAAGCGAGCCGAGCCGATACTAAATGTGACGTCAACAGACTGCCGGCCACTGATTGGTCAGAGAGTCACTGGAAGAGTCATGAGCCGTCCCACACAAGAATCAAACCCGGCATTTTTAAATACCAACAACAGCGTTACAGAGATTGGTTTCTCTTCTCTTGCTTTGTGTGAGACAGAAAGCCTCATACAGCAGCAAGTACACCATCGCCTCCATGTCCTCCATTGTTTATGTGTTTTGTGTTGCGTATAAAACAAAGTCACGGCAGTTTTGCGGAGCTGTGCTATGACGACCCCGGTCACGTTGAGTAGGTACTTTTTTGTAGTGGAAAAGGTTCCTGGTACCGTACCAAGGCGAGCCGAGGCAAGCCGAGTCGTGCTGGAACTGTGTTGTGGAAAAGTGCCATAAAATGAAATTCTCTGATTAAATAAATCATCAGGATTTTTCCCAGAATCGTCCTCAGAGCAACACGTTATCTGTTCTTATAAAACACATTTCCTTCAACAGATACTGTAATTGGAGCGGTCGAGTGGTCAGAGCGCATGCCACATAATTACAGCATCCTGGTCTGAATCCAGCCAGGAACCTTTGCTGCAGGTCATTCCCTTATCTCTCCCTGTTTCCTGTTTGCTCTCTAACTGTTACTATATAAATAAATCTTTTTCTAAAAAAAGATTCTGTCATTTAGCAGAAACATCCAAATACTGCAGAGTTTTGTTAATTACTGCAATTTCCTGAAGGGAGTAAATAAAAAACTGTTTAAAAAAAGGAAAAAATGATATAAATAGTAAAGAGGTGACAATGTTGGACGACCCAAAATAAAAGTCTTAAATTAAATAACAGATCATTCTTTAATTCTGTTCTGCTTTATTATGAGGATTGTGTTCTTGGTTTTGCTCTCGTGTCTCTCTTCTGTTTTTCTCTCCATTGTCCTCGTTAGTCCTGCTGCCTGTTTCTTCATCAGCCAATCAGCTGCCAGCCTGTCCTCATGTCTCGCTGCCACCTGTTCCTTGTTGTTTCATTAGTCCAGTTGGTATTTAAGTTCTGGTCTTCAGTTCAGTCTGGTTGGATCCTTCATTCAGTTCTGCTTTGTTGTGAATAAAATTGACTGATTCTTCGGTTCCTGCTGCACACAAACCACAGCACATGTTCTTCTTATTGGTCAATTATTACAAAAATAAACTTTTCTCCAACAAAAACCACAGCTGTGATTGGTTTATGGTTTATTGATGAATATGATTTGTTTCTCGCTCTGTTGGAGGAAATGTTTTTTCTCTTTCCTGACAACAGGAACAGAACAGCGTTTTCCTCATTATCATCTTCATCATCATCATTGTGACCTTTGACCCGGAGTAGTTTGAGCTTGTATTCAGCTCTTTAGTTGTAAAGTTTTTTTTATGAAGCTGAGGGACCATCATAGGACTGTCATTATTGTCTTTAATAATCAATTGATTGATCAGTGTATTAAATGTTGATCATTATTCCCTGAAGCCAAGTGAACATCAGATGACTCGTGTTGTCTGGAAAACTAGTAAATAATCACATGTGAGAGGCTGCTACCAGAGAGTTTAAAGTCCGTGTAAAGTAAGAATAAATATGTGTTCTGAGTTTAACATACCACAGAACAGTGTGTTGTTAACCACCCTGCCAAATTTGAATGATTAAAAAAATCGCCAAATATATGAAATCAGGCTTCAAAGTTGTGTAAAAGTCTGCCTATTTCTCTGCTCCCAAACGCTGTGGGAGTGGCCGCCGAGTCCGCTGAAGCCCCGCCCCCTACCAAGTGTCACCTGTCAATCAAAGTCACCTCTACCAGAAACATGGACGCTAGGTCTGAGAGCTTTCTGCTGCTAGCTCGGATGCTAACTCAGCGGCTAACTGGGCTAACTGGCTAACTGTAGACTGTAGTAGTAGTAGTGTGTGCTGAATGTATTTATACCTCTACAGCAGCAGGGCGGGTTTATGCTAAGCCTAGCTCCACAAATCTAAATGGTTGAAATGCTTTTTACACCTTTTTTAGAAATACATTTATGACCTATTTACTGTGTTTAGAAGAAAATGTCTGAATTCACTTTACACAGTCTTTAACTTAAAGCATGAATCACTTATTAAAATGGTGCCAATGAAAGGTTTCCCACATGACCAGAATAATGAGCATCATCCCATCATGCAGGGCCCCTTTCTGCTCAGGGGCCCCCTTGGTTAGTTTCACAGGTTTCCTGTATGCTGGATCCATCCATGGTTCCGGTTCACTGACATTTCAGCACATCTTACAAGATAGAATCTGTTATTTTGCAATTTTGCTTAAAAAATGATTGAGATGATTCATTTCTGTCAATCAATTAGTTGATTAAATGTTTGGATTGGGACTCATGCTGAGTCAAGAGAACCTGCAGTACTGTGAGACGGAAACAAGAGACACGTGTGATGGAAGAATCTAGTAGAAATTAAAAAATGAAAATGAACTCAGATGTCAGATGTTTGTGTTTTGGATAAAAAGCATCACAGTCAAGTTGATCCAAGCTGCTGAGTGATGTTGTTGGTCAGAGATACTAACAGCAGCTGATGATGCTGAGCTGATCTTTAGCTCATTAGATGTTCAGTTGGCTCCATCTAGTGGACTAATAGTAGAACTACATCATGTGATATCTGACACCGACTGGGTTTCTGCTACAGGTTAGACTGGTTTTGACGTCACTGATGTTGTTTAGATGTGGACTCTGAAGTTATGAGGATGTGACAGCGGCCTCAGATCAAATGCACACAGACAGCAGGACTGACGAGGGAGAATGAGCAGCTTCTTCTCTCCTGATGTTTCTCTACACATGAAGGTGGAAAGTGTCTGTAAGTTGACCTGAAGTGACTTCAGCAGGTGAGAATCCTACCAGAGAAATCTGTAAATGTCTGATGAACCATCAGTTTGATCACATTGTGTTGAATCACTGTTTGACTGGACAGTAGAAATGGAAATGGTTTCTGGATGATGATTGTCTGTTTCACTAGATTTATTTAATCCTTCAGGTTTTACAGAAGATTTAGATTCTTGATGATTTGTTTCTTTATGAGTTAAAGTAGAGCAGTTTGAGAATGATTTCCTTGTTTTACTGTTAGTTGTTTTCAGGTTAAACCAACAGCACTTTGATTGTCATCTGAGATCATATCAACAGTGAAAAATGAAGGGAATGTCAGAACTGGTCAGACAGGTTGAATCAACTTAACTGTGGTGTATTTTAATCCAAAACACAACCATCTTCCAACACTGAGACAGACTTGGTTTGACTGAAAGCTCTTTTACAGTCCATGTTGTGAACTGTCCCAGAGGCTGCAGAGTCCTCAGATGGACCTGCTCAGTGTGTCTGATGGGAAGAGCTGCTGCTTCACTGTTTTCTACAGTATTTGTGACATGTTAGAGAGACGAATGAGAACGAATGTGTCCTGTGATGAAACCTTGTTGTAGTGAGTGAGTGCAGCTCTCCCAGCAGCTGTTTCTCTGCTATGGATCAGTGTGAGGACAGAGAGGAGGGAGTCCTTCCCTTTAAAAGCTCTCTGTGTGGGGAACATGACAGCCAGACCAAAGCTCAGAGGTGAGATGAGGATCTCTAACTGTCCATCACTGTTCTCCACTCACATCACTCCACCATCATTATTCACACTCACTGTCACATCTGACACTCAACTACTGAATAATAAGTCACAATAACTCAGAATGAACTACTAACTTTGTGAGTTAACAAAGAGCTCAACCACTGATTAGTCAACTAATCAACTAAGATGAGACAGCATCTTTCATCAGATGACATTTTGATGAACAGGAGAACGTTTCTCATCCACTGTCTTCTTACTGATTTTCATTCTGCTTCTAAAACTTCAGCTGCTGACAGTCTGCTCAAAATTCATCTTTTTAAACTGATTTGTTGTTTGTTTGTATCAGGATGCAGCAGCAGAGAGCAGACTCTCCTGAACCCAGCTGTGTGTCCATGAAGAGTGACTGGTCTATGCCTCATCCTATTGTGTTTAAAGATGGAAAACCTGCTGATGGAAGGTAAGAATCTAATAATGGTTGGTTGGTTGTTTGGGCTGAATAAACCTCCTGTGTTATGTGGGGCGGAGCAGGTGAACCAGGCACAAACACCACAGACAGGTTCAATGGAAACAGCTTTAATGCTCAGAAACCAACAGACAGGCTTACAGACCATAAAGGGAAAGCAGTTCAAATAAGGTTGAAACCAGCAGGAACAGGTAACAAGAGGAACAGGAACAGACAGGAACAGCATCACAATCTAGTGTCTAGAATGAAAGAAAATGAGTGAGAGCAGAATATGTAGTGAGGAGCTGATGAGGGAATTACACAGTGGCAGCAGGTGAGCAGGTGGGTTTGAATCTGAAGGCAGGGACAGAAACAGACAGGACAACACAAACAGAGCTTCAACAGGAATCATGACAGTCGCCCCTCAAGGGACAGCTCCCAAATGTCCCTCCAGGCTGGTCAGGAGGGAGAAAACAAAGAGGAGAAAGAAGGCAGGACAGATGGGCAGGACCACTCTGGAGGCTCAGAGAGCAGCCCCTGAAACATTGGGGATCAAGGTGTCAACAAAACCACCATTGACTCTTATAGAGACGGAAGTCCTTTTGACACCAAAACGGTCGCCCCCTGGTGGCCTTTTGATAGAATGCAGTTTTAAGTTACTTCCGCGTTGGCCTCATTTCAGAGGACCGGAAGCCAAAATGTTGAATGTCCCTTCAAAATGTGACTTTTTTTCGGAGTCACCTAGCTCTCTCATAACTGCACATAGAAATGTGATTCGAATTTTAAAACGGAGGAAAACTTGTGCTCTCTCCAAATCACCAAACAGTTTTTACATAACATGTAAACTTTTCAAACTATGAGCAGTCAAACGAGGAGTGGAAATCACTTTTTCTTCAAAGTTAGAGTGGAAGCATCAGTTAGCTTGAGTGCGAGAAGCAGTCAAAAATAATCTTAATTTTTATTTTTAACTCGAGCTCACGGCCAAACCGTGAAAAGGAGACAAATAATTTTTTGTCAAAATGTAGACATAGGTGTTTGGATTCATAAAATGTGACATTGACAGGCGGGGTCTGCACAACATTTAAACGGGGGGGCCGAGACCGGCGGCAATACCGGTCTCGCTCCCCATTGACCCTAATGTAATCGTCTGTTTTTTTTCAAAAGAATCTCACTCTGTCTTCGCACTGAGCTTACGCGCTCATTTTAAGGAATATCTGAATAAAATAAACACTGTCAGAATCTGCCGGCTTCTGTGTCTCTCACGGTGTTTTCGGTTTTTGGGCAGGAGTTACGATTTTCTCACAGTTTGCAATTGTTCGGGACCTTGTCAGAAGCCAAATTCTGGGGCATTTTGAGAACTTTTCCAAGCAGATTCTCACACATTGCCGTAGCAACCGTAGGGCCTTAGCTGCCCTTAGCAACCTGTTGCTGGGCAGAAACTGAGCTACTTTTTTATGATTGGCTAATTCCTGTCTGACTGCTTTCCCAGTTAACCGAGCTAGCGGCCGAGCTAGTATTGATACTCTCTCTCTATATATATATATGAATTACATTGACACTCTCTCTTTTTATATATATAAATATATGGATTAAAATTGACACTCGTACTGCTCAAATGCAGGCAGGTGTGTGTGTGTGTGTCTGTGTGTGTTTGTACACACTGTGTTGTGTGCTAACACAGTATGTGTGAAGCATTAAGTGCTGTAGTGTAGTGCTTAGAGTTAGGGTTAGGGTTAGCTACTGCCTTGTGCTCTGTGTGCTACTCTCTGCTTACATCTACTGTTACACTTGATACTGACTAGTAAGATGTACTTAATACTGCAACTGTAAAAGAAACCAGAATATGATCAGGGTGACTTTTGAACACTGGAAATAAATCGTGTACTCATCCCGGCAGCAGCCCCGTGGCACTCAAATTATCACTGGAATTATCTAGTTCTATTTTATTGTCCACAATGTGGAAAATTGTCTTTGGCTTCACTGTAGTCAACATCAATTACAAATTAGAACACTATTAAAAATAGACCTAAGAATTAAGAAAACAATTAATGTATTGGATTAAAACAACAAACAATACAGGTTCTGTGCTTCTGGTACCGAAAAATTAGTAGCATTTACAGGAGTTCATTTTTTCATCATGACAGAACATCTTTAATAAGCTGAGTGCAGATTTGAGTCATTAAATGTCCTTAAACGTGATGTTTTCTCCACAGAGTTCAGCAGCAGAGCTCAGAGGTTCCCAGTGATCAGTCTGCACAACAGCATCAAACACAGCTGGACTCCATATTTATGGTGTGTACATGTACTAACACACCTTTTACTATTAACTACATCAACCACAGATGAAATACTAAAGTAGCATTCAGGTCCTAACAGTGTCCATGCTGCTCTGTTTAGACCAGCAGGCCTTCAGACTGACACATGAATCACATGTTGTGTTCTACCAGTTTAAATGAAATGTTCACTTTATCTTTCTGTTCCAGCTGCTGGAGGAGAACATCGTCACTTTTGTGAAGAACGAGCTGAAGAGAGTCCAGAGGGGTCTGAGTCAAGATGACCCAGAATGCTTAGAGAGTCAGAGTGAGGATGAGGAGGTGTTGGACGGTGAGGAGGAAGAGCAGAGGAAGAGCAGCAGGGAGGCATTTCTGAAGATCACACTGCACTTCCTGAGGAGAATGAAGCAGGAGGAGCTGGCTGAGCGTCTGCAGAGCAGTAAGAGGATTTTAACAGATTTAACATGATGGAGAGGAAATTGAGGCAACATGGGAGAGGTTTATATTTCAAACTGCTGTAAATATGCTGCACACATCTGCATCAGATCAGAGGCTGTTTGTCCTCCACTGATGAGCTGAATAAAACTACACAGACACACTTACATGTTCAGATTTCTAGACTTTCTGTAGGATCCACTCACTGATTTAATTTGTTGTTTGTTCATTCAGGAACTCTTGCTGCAAAGTGTCGACGTAAACTCAAGTCTAACCTGGAGAAGAAGTTCCAGTGTCTGTTTGAGGGAATTGCTAAAGCAGGAAACCCAACCCTTCTGAATCAGATCTACACACCGCTCTACATCACAGAGGGAGGGACTGCAGAGGTCAATGATGAACATGAGATCAGACAGATTGAAACAGCATCCAGGAAACCACACAGACCAGAAACAACAATCAGACAAGAAGACATCTTTGAAGTCTCACCTGGAAGAGATGAACCAATCAGAACAGTGATGACAAAGGGAGTGGCTGGCATTGGGAAAACAGTCTTAACACAGAAGTTCACTCTGGACTGGGCTGAAGACAAAGCCAACCAGGACATACACTTCACATTTCCATTCACTTTCAGAGAGCTGAATGTGCTGAAAGAGAAAAAGTACAGCTTGGTGGAACTTGTTCATCACTTCTTTACTGAAACCAAAGAAGCAGGAATCTGCAGGTTTGAAGAGTTCCAGGTTGTGTTCATCTTTGACGGTCTGGATGAGTGTCGACTTCCTCTGGACTTCCACAACAATGAGATCCTGACTGATGTTACAGAGTCCACCTCAGTGGATGTGCTGCTGACAAACCTCATCAGGGGGAAACTGCTTCCCTCTGCTCGCCTCTGGATAACCACACGACCTGCAGCAGCCAATCAGATCCCTCCTGAGTGTGTCGCCATGGTGACAGAGGTCAGAGGGTTCACTGACCCACAGAAGGAGGAGTACTTCAGGAAGAGATTCAGATATGAGGTGCACGCCAGCACCATCATCTCTCACATCAAGACATCACGAAGCCTCCACATCATGTGCCACATCCCAGTCTTCTGCTGGATCACCGCTACAGTTTTGGAGGATGTGTTGAAAAGCAGAGAGGGAGGAGAGCTGCCCAAGACCCTGACTGAGATGTACATCCACTTCCTGGTGCTTCAGTCCAAACTGAAGAACATCAAGTATGATGGAGGAGCTGAAACAGATCCACACTGGAGTCCAGAGAGCAGGAAGATGATTGAGTCTCTGGGAAAACTGGCTTTTGAGCAGCTGCAGAAAGGCAACCTGATCTTCTATGAATCAGACCTGACAGAGTGTGGCATCGATATCAGAGCAGCCTCAGTGTACTCAGGAGTGTTCACACAGGTCTTTAAAGAGGAGAGCGGGCTATACCAGGACAAGGTGTTCTGCTTCGTCCATCTGAGCCTTCAGGAGTTTCTGGCTGCTCTTCATGTCCATCTGACATTCGTCAAGTCTGGAGTCAATCTGCTGGAAGAAGAACAAACAACATCCAGGTGGTCTAAAGTCTTTAAAGATAAACCTGAACCAACAGGTTTCTACCAGAGTGCTGTGGACGAGGCCTTAAAGAGTCCAAATGGACACCTGGACTTGTTCCTCCGCTTCCTCCTGGGTCTTTCACTGCAGACCAATCAGACTCTCCTACGAGGTCTGCTGACACAAACAGGAAGTAGCTCACAGACCAATCAGGAAGCAGTCGAGTACATCAAGAAGAAGATCAGTGAGAATGTGTCTGCAGAGAGAAGCATCAATCTGTTCCACTGTCTGAATGAACTGAATGATCGTTCTCTAGTGGAGGAGATCCAACAGTACCTGAGATCAGGAAGTCTCTCCACAGGTAAACTGTCTCCTGCTCAGTGGTCAGCTCTGGTCTTCATCTTACTGTCATCAGAAAAAGATTTGGACGTGTTTGACCTGAAGAAATACTCTGCTTCAGAGGAGGCTCTTCTGAGGCTGCTGCCAGTGGTCAAAGCCTCCAACAAAGCTCTGTAGGTGCACACATAACTATCCAGATTAATGTAAATGGTAAATGGACTGTACTTATATAGCGCCTTTCTAGTCTTTTCGACCACGCAAAGCACTTTACACTACAACTCATTCACACATTCATACACTGATGCAGGGTGCCAACCTCCACATCAGGTGGAAGTTAACCATTTACACATATTCATACACCGTTGGCACAGCAATGTGTGCCCAAGCACATCGACATGTGGACTGGAGGAGCCGGGAATCGAACCACCTACTTCCTGAGCCACAGCAGCCCCGATGTAGTTTAATCTTTGCTCAATGAAGAAAAGTAATGTTTGCAATCCTTTTGTTCTGTTGATTCTTCTCCAGGTTGAGTGACTGTAAGCTCTCAGAGAGAAGCTGTGCAGCTCTGTCCTCAGTTCTCAGCTCCCAGTCCTCTTTTCTGAGAGATCTGGACCTGAGTAACAACAACCTGCAGGATTCAGGAGTGAAGCAGCTTTCTGCTGGACTGGAGAGTCCACACTGTGGACTGGAGACTCTCAGGTCAGTTTCATTACTGTGTATATAAAGTAATATTTTAGCGTCACCTAGTTTCTAATTTACTTGATACTAAAAAGATTTAGTGTACTGTCTGAACTGAAGTGTTTTCATATCAAGTTTACAGTAAATAAAGCTCCTTTCACACCAACATGTGAGTCAGGATATATGTTTCTGTCATTTATTCTTCAATTAAGTGTCAATGTGCATGAATTCATGAAAATCTAGTATAACATTTTTTTCCCTTCATATTGAATTATTAAAAACTCAATGAAAGAAAATCAGAAATATGATGGAAGATGTTAAATTTGTCAATTAAGTCACAGTGAATATAATTTCAATCTTCTAACTATCTAAATGTCAAACAATATTTAACTTTAAAGACATTTCTTCTGCCAAAGTAAAAACAGAATGGCATCAGATTAAACTCTGAGCTTCAGCAGTTGCAGCCTCCAGCAGGAACATGTGCTTTCTCTCCTTCTTCTAACCTAAAATGTATCTGCATGACACCAACATACAGCAGGGGGCGCTGAGTGTGAACATAAAGGCCTGAAGGACAAAATCCTGTTTATTGAGTTGAGAATGTTTTTAAGCTCATTAGATGAACTGTTGTGTGTGTTCAGTCTGTCAGGATGTCTGATCACAGAGGAAAGCTGTGCTTCTCTGGCCTCAGCTCTGAGCTCCAACCCCTCCCATCTGAGAGAGCTGGACCTGAGCTACAATCATCCAGGAGACTCAGGAGAGAAGCTTCTGTCTGCTGGACTGAAGGATCCACACTGGAGACTGGACACTCTCAGGTATGGACAGACAGGTAGACACTCTCAGGTATGGACAGACAGGTGGACACTCTCAGGTATGGACAGACAGGTGGACACTCTCAGGTATGGACAGACAGGTGGACACTCTCAGGTATGGATAGACAGGTGGACACTCTCAGGTATGGACAGATGGACAAACACTCTGACTAACTGAGGGACTCTGGTTCATGTTTAATGGTGGATATGAGTGAAGGTGTATGAAGCTGATTGTGTCTTTGTCTCTTCCTCCAGGATGGACCATGGTGGACTGCAGAGACTGAAACCTGGTCTGAGGAAGTGTGAGTGTGTTTTCAGTTTGATTCATGAGAACTTTGAGAAAAACTGGATGAAATATGTAAAAGAAGTGAAAAAAGTTCAAAATGTGTTTTGTTAGAAATGGGCGTGGCCTAAACTGACATTTATCTTGAACCAATGAATCCATGAAACAGAAATTTCCTTCTGTTCGTCAGTTCAGGAGTTAAAAGAGAAATGTTTTATAAATGTCCATATGGTGGCGCTACCTGCTCCAACATGTCCCTCATGTCTCTCCTGCAGATAAAGTTCATTCATTCATTCTGACTCAGCTGTTTGGAGCATTTGGACAAAAATTTGGACAAAAATGTGTTTGTAACAGATGACAGTTGGAGATGAAAATAACAGACTTGATGTGCAAAGACCTTCACTTTACACCAAACATGAATATTACTGAACTGTTGAATTTACAAACATCAGATGCAGCTGGAATCAAGTTTAACTCTGAATTTCCAAAAAGTCCACTGCACTCTGTATCTTCAAAGCTTTCAGTCACATTTCACGGTCTTCCTCAGTGATGGAGTGTCTCAGTTGTCATGGAGATGGTTTAAGTTTGAATGGTAAAATTTCAGTGATTGTCGGTAAAGTAGTTAATTAATCAACAGATGACAAACCTCAGCTGTATTGTGTCTCATCTCTCCATCAGATGCCTGTGAACTGGAACTGGATCCAAACACAATGAACAGAAAACTCAAACTGTCTGATAACAACAGGAAGGTGACACATGTGGAGCATCAGTCATATCCTGATCATCCAGACAGATTTGACTCCTGTCCTCAGCTGATGTGTAGAAATGTTCTGACTGGTCGCTGTTACTGGGAGGTCGAGTGGAGAGGAGACGTTGATATATCAGTGAGTTACAGAGGAATCAGAAGGAAAGGACGCAGTTATGACTGTTTGTTTGGAAGGAATGATCAGTCCTGGAGTCTGAACTGCTCTGTTGGTCGTTTCTCTGTCTGTCACAATAAGACAGAAATATTCATCTCCCCCTCTGTCTCTAACAGAGTAGCAGTGTATGTGGACTGTCCTGCTGGCACTCTGTCCTTCTACAGAGTCTCCTCTGACACACTGATCCACCTCCACACCTTCAACACCGCATTCACTGAACCTCTGTATGCTGGGTTTACAGTCTTCTCTTATTCCTCAGTCTCTCTGTGTCCTCTGTAAGGCAAGGCAAGTTTATTTGTATAGCACAATTCATACACTGGGCAACTCAAAGTGCTTTACAAAAGCTAAAAACACATAAAAAATACAACGATTATTTATTGTTGAGCAAAGAAAGGATCTATTGATAGAAGTTAAAAGAAAAAAGAAAACACAAGTAGATAAATAAGTAAACATTAGAATAAAAACAGATAAGGTCTAAAGTAAAAAATAAAACAAAATAGGAGCAATAAAAACCAGCAAGTAGGTATTCAATTTAAGAGAATGCTGCAGTAAACAATAAAGTCCTGATTTAAAATAGCTGACAGTTTTAGCAGACCTCAGATCTACAGGAAGTTTGTTCCACAGATGAGGAGCAAAGTAACTGAATGCTGCCTCACTTCGTCTGACTCAACAGTTTGGTTCCAGATGACCTGAGGGGCCTGGATGCTTCGTTGGGAACTAATAGATCTAGCATGTATTTTGGTCCAAGACAGTTCAGTGTTTTGTAGACCAGCAATAAGATTTTAAAATCTATCCATTGACTCATAGGAAGCCAGTGTAGTGATCTGAGGAGCGGTGTAATATGGTCCAGTTTCCTGGTGTTTGTAAGGACTCTGAATCAGCTACATCTGATTGATCTTTTATTAAGACCTGTAAAAACACCATTACAGTAATCCAACCTACTGAAAATAAATGCATGAATAAGTTTTTCCATGTCTTGTTCGGACAGAAAACCCTTAATTCTAGCTATATTTTTCAGGTGGTAGTAGGCAGATTTGGTAATAAACTTTAGATGGTTGTTAAAGTTCAGGTCCGAGTCAATAATTACACCAAGATGTCTGGCTTGATTTGTAGCTGTCAATGACATGGAGCCAAGCTGAGCACTGATCTTTGACCTTTCACTTTTGGGGCCAAAAATAATCACCTCTGTCTTTTCTGCATTTAGCTGCAGAAAGTTCTGGTACATCCACTCATTGATTTGACAAATACAGTTACTCAATGAAAGTAAGGGACTGTAGTCGTGTGATGACACTGAAATATAGAGTCGTGTGTCATCTACATAGGTATGATAGAACATTTTGTAATGTTGCATAATCTGAGCTAGGCGTAACATATACATGTTGAATAGAAGCGGTCTGAGAATGGACCCTTGAGGAACCCCACATGTGATCTTAGTTCGCTCAGACTCATAGTTATCAATTGACACAAAATAGTCCCTATCTTGTAGGTAAGATTTGAACCATTGTAGCACAGTGCCAGTGAGTCCAGACTGAAATGTGTTAAAAAGATTGTTTTGCATCATAAAAGCATGAATTTGCTGGAAAACAACCCTTTCAATGATTTTCCCCAAAAATGGCAAGTTTGATATTGGCCTGTAGTTACTAATTTTTGTAGCATCCAGATTAGATTTTTTTAAAAGAGGTTTTATTACTGCAGTTTTCAAGGCCTGGGGAAACTGGCCTGCTTGAAGAAAAGTATTTATTTTCTGCAATACATCCGGAGCTATGCAATTAAAAACTTTTTGTAGGCAGAATATCAAGGCAGCATGTCGTGGGTTTTAACTGTGAAACCATTTCTGTTAGAATCGTATAATCTAGGAGGCTAAAATGCGCTAGATTAACAAGGGGACAGGTTATCATTCCTGAGCTGGAGCTACACACTGTTTGTCTTATCCCTAATATTTTATCTGGCTGCAAAGTCATTGCATGACTTGGTGGACAGCAGTTCTGTCTACTACAGAAAAAACGGTGCAGGCTTTATTGCTGTTTCTATTGATAATCTCTGAGAAATATGATTGCCTTGCATTCTTCAATTCTTGATTATAGATGTGAAGACTCTCTCTATAAATGTTGTAGTGAACCTGGAGTTTGGTTTTTCGCCACCTGCGTTCTCCCTGTCTACATACTCTTTTTTGAGCTTTAACCAGTGTGGCGTTTCTCCAGGACGACTTTTTCTTTCCTGGCAAAATGTTGGTCTTGATTGCCGGCTGCACGTCACCTTCAACAGTGTGACCCATGTCTTCGACTCCCTGGAGCAAGCGGAGCTGTTTTACGAGGAACACATGAGAGACTCATGAAAGAGGGACAGCGAGCGAAATGTTCTCCGATCATGGGACTTAACGATCCCTTTTGGGACAATTATCTTTATTTGATCTTTTCTTGCTGGATTTTCTCGAGGTAAGGCACGACTACATTGTTGAAATGGAGCACAGACTATGAGTAGTACCACATATTACTCAATCCCACCTCCAGTTGAATGTGGACAGTGTTTAAGTAGCATGGCCAGCTGCGCTTCGTTTTGTGAGTCCTCTCACTTCCTAACTACCAACACAGCTGAAATAAACTCCACCTTCGCTTCCTATTATTCTAACCTCTATCAGTCTGAATCTCCTGCAAATAACTGAAAGTCCTCTACAGTTATGTTTATTGGGGCTTGGTCAGAGAAGATAATGGTGCTGATGGTTGATTCTGTAATTCTATACAGTATGGAGTTATTTACTAGAAAGAGGTCAATGTGAGAATATGATTTATGGAATTGTGAGTAGTAAGAATATTCTCTGTTGTGGGTTTCAAATCCAGCAGGAATCACTAAGTCCATAGTCAGATATGTAAGGCTTGAGTATGAGTCTATAGGAGTTTGGTTAAGTGGATCTGTCCAGGTGAGGGTTGTTACAGCCCTGCATGTTTGTGTTCGTGTTCTCTCTCTTTTTTTTGTTTGGTTCCCTCCTCTCCTGCCTCCGGCTCTGGCTCCTCCCACTCCTCCTGCTCCATCCCTGGTTCCTGATTGGTGCGGCTTCCTTCGGTGCGCTCCAATCCCCAGCCATCAATCAGAGTCGGACCTTTTAAATAATCTGCAGCCTGTCAGTCAGGGCGGATGGATCTTTGTGGCCAGTCCGCCTCGCCTTGCTGCTGCGCTATTGTGTTAAATTATGCTGTGATTTGTTTGAATATGGGTCAGGCTTACTTACTGTTAACACACACATTCATTAGATGTTTCTTTGTGTTAGTTCCACTAGGAGTAGGGGTGCTGCTCATCTTTTTGTATTATTGACAATAATCTGTACTAGAGGTTTAGGTAGGTTTTGTTCCTATTTTACTCTTATTACGTTACACAGATTCATTAGCTCTGTTTTAGGAGTCCTCTTTTGGTTCTATTCTTTTGTTTGTTTGAGAAGCATCAATCAGCCCTTGTTTTTGTTTCTGTAAACTTCCCTCTGCTTAGTGGTTTGAGTAACCCTTGATTAATAAATCATTTAATTTTAAACCTTAACGTCTGGTTTTTATGTTACTTCCTTCATTTAACGAGCTGGGTTGTAACAAGGGTTAAGTACCAGATTGAAATCATGGAATCATGGAATTTGGATATTTCTTCAAACAGTGAGTGGAAAAACGTGGGTGTGTCTGTATTTGGGGATTATATGTTCACTGTAGTTGTTAAACTATCTTTGCCAATTGTTTCATTAATGATGATGAATCTTCCTTCAGAGTCTGCTACTGTTGTTTATTAATGTATGGAGTCTTCTTGTTGATTAGAATTGGCTTGATTGATGCATTTTGCTGAGATTTTTTGTGATTCTATTGCAGTCAGATGGGTTTCCTGTAGGAGACATATGACAGAGTTTTGCTTTTGAAGGTGGTTGAGGGCTTTGGGTCTTTTAGCAGGAGAGATGAAAGCTCTTATATTCCAGGAGGTAAGTTTAATGGTCATTTCCTATTGTTTCCTATCCTAAATAAAGTGGTCATTATTTTAATTGTCCTGAGGTTGAGCAGTGGGAGTTTTGAATAAAGTCCTTCCCATTTTTATACAGGGACAACACAATGACGTTTATATGTGTGAGTGTAATGCTGGTGTGAAAATGTGTCGTGAAAATGTGTAAATTGAACACAATCTGGGTGTGTCAATCTGGACAGCTGTAAGATTGTTTAGCAGGTGCCTGAAGGGGGAGATGTGCTCTGGAGTAGCATTTGAGTGGGGGGTACAATTAAAGTACTTAAGTATTATGAGCTTGTTGTATCACATGGGTTACAGCCCAGTTGATCCAAGCTGCTGAGTGATGTTGTTGGTCAGAGATACTAACAGCAGCTGATGATGCTGAGCTGATCTTTAGCTCATTAGATGTTCAGTTGGCTCCATCTAGTGGACAGATAGTATAACTACATCATGTGATATCTGACACTGACTGGGTTTCTGCTACAGGTTAGACTGGTTTTGACGTCACTGATGTTTTTTAGATGTGGACTCTGAAGTTATGAGGAAGTGACAGCGTCCTCAGATCAAATGCACACAGACAGCAGGACTGACGAGGGAGAATGAGCAGCTTCTTCTCTCCTGATGTTTCTCTACACATGAAGGTGGAAAGTGTCTGTAAGTTGACCTGAAGTGACTTCAGCAGGTGAGAATCCTACCAGAGAAATCTGTAAATGTCTGATGAACCATCAGTTTGATCACATTGTGTTGAATCACTGTTTGACTGGACAGTAGAAATGTTTCTGATGATGATTGTCTGTTTCACTAGATTTATTTAATCCTTCAGGTTTTACAGAACATTTAGATTCTTGATGAATTGTTTTTTTATGAGTTAAAGGAGAAAAGTTTGAGAATGATTTCCTTGTTTTACTGTTAGTGGTTCTCAGGTTAAACCAGCAGCACTTTGATTGTCATCTGAGATCATATCATCAGTGAAAAATGTAGGGAGTGTCAGAACTGGACTGGTTTGACTGAAAGCTCTTTTACAGTCCATGTTGTGAACTGTCCCAGAGGCTGCAGAGTCCTCAGATGGACCTGCTCAGTGTGTCTGATGGGAAGAGCTGCTGCTTCACTGTTTTCTACAGTATTTGTAACATGTTAGAGAGACTAATGAGAACTAATGTGTCCTGTGATGAAACCTTGTTGTAGTGAGTGAGTGCTGCTCTCCCAGCAGCTGTTTCTCTGCTATGGATCAGTGTGAGGACAGAGAGGAGGGAGTCCCTCCCTCTAAAAGCTCTCTGTGTGGGGAACATGACAGCCAGACCAAAGCTCAGAGGTGAGATGAGGATCTCTAACTGTCCATCACTGTTCTCCACTCACATTACTCCACCATCATTATTCACACTCACTGTCACATCTGACACTCAACTACTGAATAATAAGTCACAATAACTCAGAATGAACTACTAACTTTGTGAGTTAACAAAGAGTTCAACCACTGATTAGTCAACTAATCAACTAAGATGAGACAGCATCTTTCATCAGATGACATTTTGATGAACAGGAGAACGTTTCTCATCCACTGTCTTCTTACTGATTTTCATTCTGCTTCTAAAACTTCAGCTACTGACAGTCTGCTCAAAATTCATCTTTTTAAACTCTTTGATTTGTTGTTTGTTTGTATCAGGATGCAGCAGCAGAGAGCAGACTCTCCTGAACCCAGCTGTGTGTCCATGAAGAGTGACGCGTCTATGGGTCGTCCTATGACGTTTAAAGATGGACAACCTGCTGATGGAAGGTAAGAAGTTAATAATGGTTGGTTGGCTGTTTGGGCTGAATAAACCTCCTGTGTTATGTGGGGCGGAGCAGGTGAACCAGGCACAAACACCACAGACAGGTTCAATGGAAACAGCTTTAATGCTCAGAAACCAACAGACAGGCTTACAGACCATAAAGGGAAAGCAGTTCAGATAAGGTTGAAACCAGCAGGAACAGGTAACAAGAGGAACAGGAACAGACAGGAACAGCATCACAATCTAGTGTCTAGAATGAAAGAAAATGAGTGAGAGCAGTATATGTAGTGAGGAGCTGATGAGGGAATTACACAGTGGCAGCAGTTTAAAGTTTAAAGATGGATGACCTGCTGATGGAAGGTAAGAATTTAAAAGTGAAGTTTGTTATTATCTGACTCTCCTAAGAAGATAGTTTCAGCAGTGACATCACAGTGTACAAGTGAGTCACATGTCAAAGAGTTCAGTTATAAGACACCAACATGGTCACTATATCAATATGTGTGTGTAACTTTGAAAACATCACATCAATAATCAGAGCAGCAGCTAACTTGGATGTGTCTGTCTCGAGCTAACTTCAAAGATGGACCCTGCTGAGCAAAGGTCAGAATATTGATCTCATGATTGATAAACTGACTGAACAGATTTATAACTGACAGAAAGGATTGTTAGACACAAGAATGTTTTTCATTAATGGAAGAAGAGAAAAAAGTCTAAAATGTTTCATTAAAGACAAATCAAAGAAAGACAGAAAATACGATACAATGCATGTTATGTATCCGTGTTTCCTTTTCATATCAGTGTTTACTGTGTCATAATTAATAGAAAAACCTTTGGTAAAGAGACAATGAATGGTTTCTCAGGCCACATTAAAATCAAATCAGAACACAGGAAACAAAGTGAAAAGGTGTGTTACATTTCAGTGTTTGTTGTCTTGTGTGTTCTTTCATGCAGCACAATCCATCTCATTAAAACTGCAAACAGTCCCTCACAAATGGAACTAAACATACAGTCAATAGTACTGTCCCTCAGCCACAGGAAACACTTTGATTATCAAAGGCTGTCTGTCATGTTTGACTTCACCTCTGCTGCTGTTGATAAGCTCCGCCCATGGCTCTGCCTCCAAGCTGTGATTGGACAGCTGATTATTGTTCAGTTTGACAGGAACATCTTCATCTCAGAAAGACTCATCTTCCTCTCTCACAGAGCTTCTTCTTCAGTGTTGGCAGGTGTTTGCTGCCCTCTGCAGGACAACACTGACATGTAACACTTCCTCTCTTTGTTTTCTGTGGTCTGATTTATTTTTTTCATCTTATTCAATTGAACAGACAATACAATTCACCCTCATGTACCGGGCATGTACATCAGGCTGAGTTTATACCTGTTTAATTTCAGACCTTTTTCTTCTCCTTCTGTATGGATCAGATGGGGAAATGGACAAGAGATTATTCTCATTATTTAAAGGAAATCTTACTTTTACACAGTAAAAGCTGCTTGATGCTGTGTTCATCCATCTGAAGGTGAACTGGGATGTTTATATTTCCATCTTTAGTTATTGAGGTTAACACAGATTGTTACTGAGCCATAGAACTCCTGTTGAACATCCTCACTTCCTTCTTCTGCTGACTCATGACCAAGTCGCTGCCATCATCTTTTCATCACTGGAGGAATTTAAACTCATCAGTCACTCTGTTCTGAAAGATTTCTGTTAATTCTGACATTTAAACTGATGATTTATCCTTCAGTTCTTTGACTTTAATAGCAATAAAAAATACAGTCAGCAATCAACAAGATGACAAATTAGGACAATATTAAAAGATACAAATCTCTCTCCTCATTTGGTTCTGAAACGTAAACTTCTTTCTTTGTATCAGGATGCAGCAGCAGAGAGCAGACTCTCCTGAACCCAGCTGTGTGTCCATGAAGAGTGACGCGTCTATGGATCGTCCTATTAAGTTTAAAGATGGACAACCTGCTGATGGAAGGTAAGAATTTAAAAGTGAAGTTTGTTATTATCTGACTCTCCTGAGAAGAAGAATCAATATATAGTGTCAGCAGTGACATCACAGTGTTCACCTGTGCAACAGTCACATGTCAAAGAGTTCAGTGTTATAAGACACCAACATGGTCACTATATCAATATGTGTGTGTGTAACTTTGAAAACATCACATCAATAATCAGAGCAGCAGCTAACTTGGATGTGTCTGTCTTGAGCTAACTTCAAAGATGGACCCTGCTGAGCAAAGGTCAGAATATTGATCTCAGGATTGATAAACTGACTGAACAGATTTATAACTGACAGAAAGGATTGTTAGACACAAGAATGTTTTTCATTTATAGAAGAAAATAAAAAAAAGTCTAAAATGTTTCATTGAAGACAAATCAAAGAAAGAAAGATATCAGTGTTTACTGTGTCATAATTAATAGAAACACCTTTGGTAAAGAGACAATGAATGGTTTCTCAGGCCACATTAAAATCAAATCAGAACACAGGAAACAAAGTGAAAAGGTGTGTTACATTTCAGTGTTTGTTGTCTTGTCTGTTCTTTCATGCAGCACAATCCATCTCATTAAAACTGCAAACAGTCCCTCACAAATGGAACTAAACATACAGTCAATAGTACTGTCCCTCAGCCACAGGAAACACTTTGATTGTCAAAGGCTGTCTGTCATGTTTGACTTCATCTCTGCTGCTGTTGATAAGCTCCGCCCATGGCTCTGCCTCCAAGCTGTGATTGGACAGCTGATTATTGTTCAGTTTGACAGGATCATCTTCATCTCAGAAAGACTCATCTTCCTCTCTCACAGAGCTTCTTCTTCAGTGTTGGCAGGTGTTTGCTGCCCTCTGCAGGACAACACTGACATGTAACACTTCCTCTCTTTGTTTTCTGTGGTCTGATTTATTTTTTTCATCTTATTCAATTGAACAGACAATACAATTCACCCTCATGTACCGGGCATGTACATCAGGCTGAGTTTATACCTGTTTAATTTCAGACCTTTTTCTTCTCCTTCTGTATGGATCAGATGGGGAAATGGACAAGAGATTATTCTCATAATTTAAAGGAAATCTTAGTTTTACACAGTAAAAGCTGCTTGATGCTGTGTTCATCCATCTGAAGGTGAACTGGGATGTTTATATTTCCATCTTTAGTTATTGAGGTTAACACAGATTGTTACTGAGCCATAGAACTCCTGCTGAACATCCTCACTTCCTTCTTCTTCTGCTGACTCATGACCAAGTCGCTGCCATCATCTTTTCATCACTGGAGGAATTTGAAAGCATAAGTCACTCTGTTTTGAAAGATTTCTGTTTAATTCTGACATTTAAACTGATGTTTAATCCTTCAGTTCTTTGACTTTAATAGCAATAAAAAATACAGTCAGCAATCAACATGATGACAAATTAGGACAATATTAAAAGATACAAATCTCTCTCCTCATTTGGTTCTGAAATGTAAACTTCTTTCTTTGTATCAGGATGCAGCAGCAGAGAGCAGACTCTCCTGAACCCAGCTGTGTGTCCATGAAGAGTGACGCGTCTATGGATCGTCCTATTAAGTTTAAAGATGGACAACCTGCTGATGGAAGGTAAGAATTTAACATCCAGTAATCAGAGCAGCATTTAAAGGAGTTCATTTTTTCATCATGACAGAACATCTTTAATAAGCTGAGTGCAGATTTGAGTCATTAAATGTCCTTAAACGTGAAATTTTCTCCACAGAGTTCAGCAGCAGAGCTCAGAGGTTCCCAGTGATCAGTCTGCACAGCAGCATCAAACACAGCTGGACTCCATATTTATGGTGTGTACATGTACAAACACACCTTTTACTATTAACTCCATCAACCACAGATGAAATACTAAAGTAGCATTCAGGTCCTAACAGTGTCCATGCTGCTCTGTTTAGACCAGCAGGCCTTCAGACTGACACATGAATCACATGTTGTGTTCTACCAGTTTAAATGAAATGTTCACTTTATCTTTCTGTTCCAGCTGCTGGAGGAGAACATCGTCACTTTTGTGAAGAACGAGCTGAAGAGAGTCCAGAGGAGTCTGAGTCCAGATGACCCAGAATGCTTAGAGAGTCAGAGTGAGGATGAGGAGGTGTTGGAAGGTGAGGAGGAAGAGCAGAGGAAGAGCAGCAGAGACGCATTTCTGAAGATCACAGTGCACTTCCTGAGGAGAATGAAGCAGGAGGAGCTGGCTGAGCATCTGCAGAGTAAGAGGATTTTAACAGATTTAACATGATGGAGAGGAAATGGAGGCAACATGGGAGAGGTTTATATTTCAAACTCTGCTGTAAATGTGCTGAACACATCTGCATCAGATCAGACGCTGTTATAATAAAACTTAATGAATAAAACTGATGTAGCGATCATAAATGTCACAGTAGTGTAGGAGCAGAAAGGGTGTGTTTGTCTATTAATAATGATAAATAATTATCTTAAATAGTTAATAATTATTAATAAGAAATTAATTTGGGCCACCACCAGTAAACCAAACAGTCAAATTATCCTCAATGAAGAATCAACTTTGTAAAAGTGAAGGAGTAGAGTCCGAGCTCTGACTATATACACTATATAATAACATATGTACAATGATCACAAAACACTTCTCTTTAAAGTCTGACAATTTAGTCCATCAATGTTCAGTAATAAACGGTCCTACCACTGTGACTAATAACAAACAAAAAATAAATCTAAAATAAGGTGTGTATGAACAAGTCTGTGCAAATAAGCAGGTATGTAGGTGGAAGTCTTGCCACGTGAGAACAGATGCCCGAGCCACCTCATCTGGTTCCTCTCAATAAGGAGGAGCAGCGGGTCTACTCCGAGCTCCTCCCGGATGACCGAGCTTCTCACCCTGAGAGCCCAGTCACCCTACGGAGGAAGCTAATTTCGGCCGCTTGCACCGACTGGTAAATTGAGAGCTTTGCCTTTCGGCTCAGCTCTCTCTTCACCACGACGGATCTGTGCAGAGTCCGCATTACTGCAGACGCCGCACCGATCCGCCTGTCGATCTCCCGCTCCATCCTTCCCTCACTCGTGAACAAGACCCCGAGGTACTTGAACTCCTCCACTTGGGTCAGGATCTCATCCCCGACCCGGAGAGTGCACTCCACCCTTTTCCAGCTGAGGACCATGGACTCAGATTTGGAGGTGCTGATTCTCATCCCGGCCGCTTCGCACTCAGCTGCGAACCGATCCAGTGAGAGTTGGAGGTCACGGTCTGATGAAGCCAACAGGACCACATCATCTGCAAAAAGCAGTGACCCAATCCTGAGGTCACCAAACCGGAACCCCTCAACGCCCTGGCTGCGCCTAGAAATCCTGTCCATAAAGATTATGAACAGGATCGGTGACAAAGGGCAGCCCTGGCGGAGTCCAACCCCCACCGGAAACGAGTCCGACTTACTACCAGCTATGCGGACCAAGCTCTGACACCGGTCTTACAGGGAACGGACGGCCCGTATCAGGGGGTCCGATACCCCATACTCCCGGAAAAACCCCCACAGGACTCCCAGAGGAACACGGTCGAATGCCTTCTCCAAGTCCACAAAACACATGTGGACTGGTTTGGCAAACTCCCATGCACCCTCAAGGATCCTGCAGAGGGTGTAGAGCTGGTCCACAGTTCCACGACCTGGACGAAAACCACATTGCTGCTCCTGAATCTGAGGTTCGACTATCCGACGGACCCTCCTCTCCAGTACCCCTGAATAGACCTTACCAGGGAGGCTGAGGAGTGTGATCCCCCTATAGTTGGAGCACACCCTCCGGTCCCCCTTCTTAAAAAGAGGGACCACCACCCCAGTCTGCCAATCCAGAGGCACTGCCCCTGATGTCCACGCGATGCTGCAGAGTTGTGTCAACCATGACAGCCCCACAACATCCAGGGCCTTTAGGAACTCCGGGCGGATCTCATCCACCCCCAGGGCCTTGCCACCGAGGAGCTTTTTGACCCCCTCAGCAACCACAACCCCAGAGATAGGAGAGCCCACACCCTGGTCCCCAGGCCCTGCCTCCTTACCGGAAGGCGTGTCGGTGGGATTGAGGAAGTCTTCGAAATATTCCTTCCACTGATCCACAACGTCCCGATTCGAGGTCAGCAGCGCACTGTCTCCACCATACACAGTGTTGACGGTGCACTGCTCCCCCCTCCTGAACTGCGAATGGTGGTCCAGAAGCCGTCTCTTCGAAGCCGTCTGGAAGTCGTTCCCCGTGGCCTTAACAAACTCCTCCCATGTCCGGGTTTTTGCCTCAGCGACCGCCGCAGCTGCACTCCGCTTGGCCTGTCGGTACCTGCCTGCTGCCTCCAGAGTCCCACAGGCCAAAATCAATCAATCAATCTTTATTTGTATAGCGCCAAATCACAACAGAGTCATCTCAGGTCTCTTTCCACATAGAGCAGGTCTAAACCGAACTCTTCAGGTTTAATTTAAAGAGACCCAACATTCCCACATGAGCAGCACTTGGTGACAATGGAGAGAAAAAACTCCCTTTAAACAGGAAGAAACCTCAGAACCAGAACCAGACTCACAGTGGGAGAACATCTGCCTTGGCCGGTTGGAGTAGAGAGAGAGAGGAAGGAGAGGAGAGAGAGAGAGAGGAAGGAAGGAGAGGAGAGAGAGGAAGGAGAGGAAGGAGAGGAGAGAGAGGAAGGAGAGGAAGGAGAGGAGAGAGAGGAAGGATAGGAGAGAGAGGAAGGAGAGGAGAGAGAAGCACATTGAAGGTCCGGGACTGGAAACTGTCATCTGGACGTCTACAGGCCCAGATTACCTGTGAGACCAGAAAGCACCGACAACTCCGGGGAAGAAGTTTAGCTTATTGAATGCATTAATAATAGTACATGAATGTTAATGGATATAGATGGATGGATAGAGAGAGAGAGAGGGAGGAGAAGAGAGGAGCTCAGTGCATCATGGGAGTCCCCCGGCAGTCTAAGCCTATAGCAGCATAAACTAGGAGCTCGAACCAGCCCTCAACTCAACTCAACTAAACTTTATTTATAAAGCACTTTAAAACAACCACAGCTGAAACAAAGTGCTGTACACAAATAAATAAAACAACACAGGAACATAAAACAATTAACAAGAAATAAATACTAAAATAATTGTTTATTGTTTTTAAAACTAATTAAAAACAATAAAACAATAACTAAAAACAAACCATAAAGCACCAGAACAGGAGCAGAGTCTCATGTATGGTTGAACGCCAAGGAATAAAAATGGGTTTTAAGACGAGTTTTAAAAATGGACAGTGAGGAGGCTAGTCTAATATTTAAAGGAAGCTCGTTCCACAATTTAGGAGCGGCAACAGAAAATGCTCTATCCCCTCTGAGCTTCCGCTTTGACCTCGGTACCTCCAGGAGCAGCAGATCAGCTGACCTGAGGCACCGAGCAGGAGCATGGGGGTGAAGGAGCTCAGAGAGGTAAAGCGGGGCCAGACCATTTAAAGATTTAAAAACAAATAAAAGAATCTTAAAATGGACTCTAAAATGCACAGGCAGCCAGTGGAGGGAGGCTAGGATGGAAGTTATGTGCTCCCTCTTACGTACTCCAGTTAAGAGACGAGCGGCTCATTTTGCACCAACTGGAGACGTGCGATGGAGGACTGATTGACTCCAAAATAAAGTGCATTACAGTAATCCAGCCGACATGTGATGAAGGCATGGATTACTGTTTCAAAGTGCTGTTGTGCAAGGAAAGGCTTCACCTTTGCCAGGTGTCTACTATAAAAAAGCTGGACTTCACCACAGCAGTAATTTGCCTATCTAATTTAAAATCACTGTCCATCTTAAAACCCAAGTTTGAGACTGTTGGCTTCAAATAATCTGCCAAAATGCCCAGATCAACAGGGGGGAGGTTCACAAGAGCCACTGGGACCAAATACCATCACTTCTGTTTTTTTCTCATTGAAATTTAAAAAGTTCAAGGCCATCCAGGCTTTGATGTCTTCAAGACATGCCAGCAGTGGTGTGAGGGAAAAAGCATTTTTCTTTTTCAGCAGCACATATATCTGACTGTCGTCGGCATAAAAGTGGAAAGAGATGCCATGCTTTCTCAGGATGGAACCCAGTGGCAGTAAATACAGAGAAAAGAGCAGGGGCCCTAAAATCGGCCCCTGTGGAACCCCATACGGCAGTGGAGCAGAGCTGGATTTGGAGGTTCCAAGGCTTACACTCATGCTTCTGTCGGCCAGATATGATCTGAGCCACACCAGTGCAGTACCACAGATGCCCACTATGTGGCGTAGCCGAGCCACTAGGGTGTTGTGGTCCACAGTGTCAAAGGCTGCAGTTAGGTCCAACAGAACAAGGATTACATGATCACCAGAGTCATTTGCTAGCAGGATATCATTAAAGACCCTCAATAAAGCTGACTCGTGCTATGCAGAGTTTTAAAGCCTGATTGAAAGACCTCCAGGACATCATTCTCATCCAGAAACGACTTTAGCTGAGCATGAACAACTTTCTCCAAGATTTTTGAGATAAAAGGCAGCGTGGAGATGGGCCTAAAATTGGCCAGCACGCTGCGGTCAAGACTAGGTTTTTTAAGTAGGGGCTGCACCACTGCATGTTTAAAACTTGCGGGAACAACACCAGAAGACAGACTGCTGTTAATGATAGCCAAAACCGACTGCCCTATGCTAGGGAAAACCTCTTTAAAGAAGCTAGGAGAGACAGCATCACAGGGAGAGCCTGATGGCTTAATATGGCCAACCAAATCTTCTAAGAACAACAGAGACACAGGCTCAAACTTATCAAGAGCTGCAGAACAAGGCACAGGGACAGAGGGGTCAGGTGCAGGAGCTGGGATGAGAGTCCTAGCAGTAGCAACCTTATCAATAAAAAAGTGCAGGAAGCTATTAGTCAATGGTTTTGAATAACACCCGCGGGTTATGACGATAGGACTCAATGATGTTTGACAGGTATTCTCTTTAACGGTATTTTGGTAGCAGCACCAGCAGTCCTTCAGGATTTGGAAGGAAACCTGCAGCTTGTCCTTCTTCCACTTAGGCTCAGCTTTGCGACACTCCCGTCTAGCTGCGCGCGTTGTTTCATTAAACCAGGGCTCAGATTTAGCCTTGGGCTGCGCAGTTGTTTTTTTTGGAGCCACAGAGTCCAGTATGGTTAGAAAGGAGGATTCAAACCAAGAGCTGAGGTCCTCTGTGTTAACAGAGGCAGGGCGGACACAGAGCTGATCAAAAGCCACAGAAAACTGGCCAGCAGTAAAAGAGTTAAAAATCCGACGGCTCTGAACAGGGGCGCCAGACTTAACATCAGCACAGGAGAAAGCTTCAAACAGTACTGGCATATGATCAGAAATCAAATCGTCACAGATCTCCAAGTTAGATACAGATAGACCATGAGAGAGGACGAGGTCTAATGTGTGTCCATGTTCATGTGTGGGACCAGACACACACTGCACCAAATTAAAAGAGTCAATAAGGCTTAAAAAGTCCTTCACCAACGGCTTATCAGGACAACACACGTGAATATTAAAATCCCTGAGAAAAAGGGCACGGTCATACTTAGGCATGATTTCAGCCAGAAGACCAGAAAAGTCATTCACAAAGTCCTTATTGTATTTGGGGGCTGCACTCACCGGGTCCGATCCAAGTCTCTGTCACACAGAGGAAGTCCAGGCCACAGGAGCTGAAGAAATCCCTCAGGGTGAAAGTTTTGTTCGCCAGGGATCTAGCGTTCACCAAGCCAATCCTGGTGGGAGCTGGGGCCTGTGGTCTGGTGGACCGGTGAGCCCGGGGCAGCGTCCTCAGGAGCCAGTGGTTTACCCCTCGCTGAGAGAGCCGAAGGGGGCAGAGGCGGCGGGGCTGGAGTCCATCAAAAGAGCCGGTGACAGGCACTAGGCAAACATCGATGGGTTCGAGGAAGCGCTGGGACACAGCGAGAGGAGGGAGCAATCCATGTCCTGTCCGAGAAATGGACGAAGAGCGTGTCAGCCAGAGCTTCAGCTTCACAGGCCGACCGCCGCGTTTACCGCGAACGGGAACGCTTCCGCCGAGAAGGTAAGGCCGAGGCCCGGTACAGGTGAGGCGGAATCCCTGCTAGGAGCGGGGGCAAAGTATACTGTCCACCGTGATCAAATGCACCTAAATCCATGACATTCCGCCGGAAAAACAAAAGAGTCTGGCGATCATACACCAGCAGAGACTCAATTTGTTTAGTGCCAAAGGTTAAAAACAGCAAAAACACTAAACATTGCAGGAGCAGCAGACGGCCAGCCAAACACACAGGCGCCATCTTGAAACTCTCCACCATCACCATGGTGACCTAACTATAAGCTTTATCACAAAGGAAAGTTTTAAGCCTACTCTTAAACGTAGAGAGGGTGTCTGGACCCCCGACCCAATCTGGGAGATGGTTCCACAGGAGAGGAACCTGACAACTGAAGGCTCTGCCTTTTAGAGATACTAGGAACCACAAGTAGGTGTTCTAGTAGGGTCATAAGGTTCAATGAGCTGGGAGCGCAGTGTTCTGGTAGGTTCATAAGGTTCTATGAGCAGGGAGCGCAGTGTTCTAGTAGGTTCATAAGGTTCTATGAGCTGGGAGCGCAGTGTTCTGGTAGGTTCATAAAGTTCTATGAGCTGGGAGCGCAGTGTTCTAGTAGGTTCATAAGGTTCTATGAGCTGGGAGCGCAGTGTTTTGGTAGGTTCATGAGGTTCTATGAGCTGGGAGCACAGTGTTGTAGTAGGATCATAAGGTTCTATGAGCTGGGAGCGCAGTGTTCTAGTAGATTCATAAGGTACTATAAGCTCTTTCAGATATGATGGAGCCTGACCATTAAGAGTTTTAAAAGTGAGGAGAAGGATTTTAAATTCTATTCTAGATTTTACGGGAAGCCAATGCAGTGAAGCCAAAATGGGAGCAAAAAGCCCTATAGGACTCCTTCTTCAGCTTGACAGAATCCCTCACCGCAGGTGTCCACCAGCGGGTTTGGGTATTGCTGCCACGACAGGCACCGACAACCTTACGGCCACAGCACCTGTCGGCCGCCTTGACAATGGAGGCACGGACCATGGCCCAATCGGACTCAATTTCCCCCACTTCCTCCGGTACATGGTCAGGGAGTTGAAGCTCTCTCTGACAGGAGACTCTGCCAGACGTTCCCAGCAGACCCTCACAATGCGTTTGGGTCTGCCAGGTCTGACCGGCATCCTCCCCCACCATCATAGCCAACTCACCACCAGGTGGTGATCAGTTGACAGCTCCGCCCCTCTCTTTGCCCGAGTGTCCAAGACATGCGGCCACATGTCCGACAACACGACAACAAAGTAAACCTTCGAACTGCGGCCTAGGGTGTCCTGGTGCCAAGTGCACATATGGACTCCTTGATGCTTGACCATGGTATTCGTTATAGATAATCTGTGACGAGCACAGAAGTCCAATAACAGAACACCGCTCGGGTTCAGATCGGGGGGGCCGTTCCTCCCAATCACACCCTTCCAGGTCTCACTGTTGTTGCCAACATGAGCGTTGAAGTCCCCCAGCAGGACGAGGGAATCCCCAGAGGGAGCACTCTCCAGCACCCCCTCTAAGGAGTCCAGAAAGGGTGGATACTCTGAGCTGTTGTTTGGAACATAGGCACAAACAACAGTCAGGATCCGTCCCCCCACCCGAAGGCAAAGGGAGGCTACCCTTTCATCTACTGGGGTAAACTCCAACATACAGGCACCAAACCGGGGGGCTTGAATAAAACAATTAATAATAATCATGACACCAAATTGGATATCGTGACATATCTACTACACAGACACACTTACATGTTCAGATTTCTAGACTTTCTGTAGGATCCACTCACTGATTTCATTTGTTGTTTGTTCATTCAGGAGCTCGTGCTGCAAAGTGTCGACGTAAACTCAAGTCTAACCTGGAGAAGAAGTTCCAGTGTCTGTTTGAGGGGATCGCTAAAGCAGGAAACCCAACCCTTCTGAATCAGATCTACACACCGCTCTACATCACAGAGGGAGGGACTGCAGAGGTCAATGATGAACATGAGATCAAACAGATTGAAACAGCATCCAGGAAACCACACAGACCAGAAACAACAATCAGACAAGAAGACATCTTTAAAACCTCACCTGGAAGAGATGAACCAATCAGAACAGTGATGACAAAGGGAGTGGCTGGCATTGGGAAAACAGTCTTAACACAGAAGTTCACTCTGGACTGGGCTGAAGACAAAGCCAACCAGGACATACACTTCACATTTCCATTCACTTTCAGAGAGCTGAATGTGCTGAAAGAGAAAAAGTACAGCTTGGTGGAACTTGTTCATCACTTCTTTACTGAAACCAAAGAAGCAGGAATCTGCAGGTTTGAAGAGTTCCAGGTTGTGTTCATCTTTGACGGTCTGGATGAGTGTCGACTTCCTCTGGACTTCCACAACACTGAGATCCTGACTGATGTTACAGAGTCCACCTCAGTGGATGTGCTGCTGACAAACCTCATCAGGGGGAAACTGCTTCCCTCTGCTCGCCTCTGGATAACCACACGACCTGCAGCAGCCAATCAGATCCCTCCTGAGTGTGTCGACATGGTGACAGAGGTCAGAGGGTTCACTGACCCACAGAAGGAAGAGTACTTCAGGAAGAGATTCAAAGATGAGGAGCAGGCCAGCACCATCATCTCCCACATCAAGACATCACGAAGCCTCCACATCATGTGCCACATCCCAGTCTTCTGCTGGATCACTGCTACAGTTCTGGAGGATGTGTTGAAAAGCAGAGAGGGAGGAGAGCTGCCCAAGACCCTGACTGAGATGTACATCCACTTCCTGGTGGTTCAGTCCAAACTGAAGAACATCAAGTATGATGGAGGAGCTGAGACAGATCCACACTGGAGTCCAGAGAACAGGAAGATGATTGAGTCTCTGGGAAAACTGGCTTTTGAGCAGCTGCAGAAAGGCAACCTGATCTTCTATGAATCAGACCTGACAGAGTGTGGCATCGATATCAGAGCAGCCTCAGTGTACTCAGGAATGTTCACACAAGTCTTTAAAGAGGAGAGAGGGCTGTACCAGGACAAGGTGTTCTGCTTCGTCCATCTGAGCCTTCAGGAGTTTCTGGCTGCTCTTCATGTCCACCTGACATTCATCGAGTCTGGAGTCAATCTGCTGGCAGAAGAACAAACAACATCCTGGTGGCCTGAAGTGTTCAGAGACAAATCAACACGTTTCTACCAGAGTGCTGTGGACGAGGCCTTAAAGAGTCCAAATGGACACCTGGACTTGTTCCTCCGCTTCCTCCTGGGTCTTTCACTGCAGACCAATCAGACTCTCCTACGAGGTCTGCTGACAGGAAGTAACTCACAGACCAATGAGAAAACAGTCGATTACATCAAGAAGAAGCTCAGTGAGAATGTGTCTGCAGAGAGAAGCATCAATCTGTTCCACTGTCTGAATGAACTGAAGGATCGTTCTCTAGTGGAGGAGATCCAACAGTACCTCAGATCAGGATGTCTCTCCACAGATAAACTGTCTCCTGCTCAGTGGTCAGCTCTGGTCTTCATCTTACTGTCATCAGAAAAAGATCTGGACGTGTTTGACCTGAAGAAATACTCTGCTTCAGAGGAGGCTCTTCTGAGTCTGCTGCCAGTGGTCAAAGCCTCCAACAAAGCTCTGTAAGTGCACACAGAACTATCCAGATTAATGTTGTTTAATCTTTGCTAAATGAAGAAAAGTAATGTTTGCAATTATTTTTTTCTGCTGATTCTTCTCCAGGTTGAGTGGCTGTAACCTCTCAGAGAGAAGCTGTGCAGCTCTGTCCTCAGTTCTCAGCTCCCAGTCCTCTAGTCTGAGAGATCTGGACCTGAGTACCAACGACCTGCAGGATTCAGGAGTGAAGCAGCTTTCTGCTGGACTGGAGAGTCCACACTGTGGACTGGAAACTCTCAGGTCAGGATTAAACTGTCTGTGAAAGTTTACCCATCAAGCTTTTACTGTCTTTATATATTGGATCTGTGAATTAATTTAAATAAAATTCTTCTCCAGGTTGAGTGACTGTAACCTCTCAGAGAGAAGCTGTGCAGCTCTGTCCTCAGTTCTCAGCTCCCAGTCCTCTAGTCTGAGAGATCTGGGCCTGAGTAACAACGACCTGCAGGATTCAGGAGTGAAGCAGCTTTCTGCTGGACTGGAGAGTCCACACTGTGGACTGGAAACCCTCAGGTCAGGATTCAACTGTCTGTGAACGTTTACCCATCAAGCTTTTACTGTCTTTATATATTGGATCTGTGAATTAATTTATCAAAATTCTTCTCCAGGTTGAGTGTCTGTAACCTCTCAAAGAGAAGCTGTGCAGCTCTGTCCTCAGTTCTCAGCTCCCAGTCCTCTAGTCTGAGAGATCTGGGCCTGAGTAACAACGACTTGCAGGATTCAGGAGTGAAGCAGCTTTCTGCTGGACTGGAGAGTCCACACTGTGGACTGGAAAGCCTCAGGTCAGTTCTTTGATATTGTTGTCATTTTTGCAACCCTGATTGTATTTTATGAAGCTGTTAAGACACTATGCTCAATTCACTGTTAGGAAGTGCCACGGCTGGTTTGGAGGCAGGACTGAACCATTTCATGTAAATAGAGGGGGTGTTTGGGCAATACAGAGGCTTTGGATGGATAATTGCTGCCAGAAACAACAAAAATAAACAGTTAATATATTGAGTAAATTGTAAATAACATATTTTGTCTATAAATGATGATAGGTTAATAAAAAGTAAAACTCTTTTAATGCAAACATGAGAGTCAGGATATATGTTTGTCATTTAATTTATGTACATTTTGTTACACCAAAAGAAGACAACTTTTTGTGATCAACCAACAACTGCTTTACTGACGGCCACCATGTTCAACAACCACAAAAACAATACAAATATTGCCCAGCTCAATCTCTGAACATCCCTTCCAGGACCTTAACAATAAAAGCACCTTACACTTCTTAACACACAACATGTATTCCCACACATGCAGTTACATGCAGTCATGTAGATAACCCATTTAGCTTATTTCTCTTTTTCTGTCTTTAGAAATTCTGTCAAAAAATATTTTAAGCTTTCTCTCCTACTAACCTAAAATGTATCTGCATGACATCAACATACAGCAGGGGGCACTGAGTGTGAACATAAAGGCCTGAAGGACAATATCCTGTTTATTGAGTTGAGATGAACTGTTGTGTGTGTTCAGTCTGTCAGGATGTCTGATCACAGAGGAAGGCTGTGCTTCTCTGGCCTCAGCTCTGAGCTCCAACCCCTCCCATCTGAGAGAGCTGGACCTGAGCTACAATCATCCAGGAGACTCAGGAGAGAAGCTTCTGTCTGCTGGACTGGAGGATCCCCACTGGAGACTGGACACTCTCAGGTATGGACAGACAGGTGGACACTCTCAGGTATGGACAGAGAGGTGGACACTCTCAGGTATGGACAGACAGGTAGACACTCTCAGGTATGGACAGACAGGTGGACACTCTCAGGTATGGACAGACAGGTGGACACTCTCAGGTATGGACAGACAGGTGGACACTCAGGTATGGATAGATGGACAGACACTCTGACTAACTGAGGGACTCTGGTTCATGTTTAATGGTGGATATGAGTGAATGTGTATGAAGCTGATTGTGTCTTTGTCTCTTCCTCCAGGATGGACCATGGTGGACTGCAGAGACTGAAACCTGGTCTGAGGAAGTGTGAGTGTGTTTTCAGTTTGATTCATGACAACTTTGAGAAAAACTGGATGAAATATGTAAAAGAAGTGAAAAAAGTTCAAAATGATGGAAAATGTGTTTTGGCAGAAATGGGCGTGGCCTAAACTAACATTTATCTTGAACCAATGAATCCATGAAACAGAAATGTCCTTCTGTTCGTCACAGTTCAGGAGTTAAAAGAGAAATGTTTCATAAATGTCCTCATGGTGGCCCTACCTGCTCCAAAATGTCCCTCATGTCTCTCCTGCAGATAAAGTTCATTCATTCATACTGACTTCAGCTGTTTGGAACATTTGGACAAAAATGTGTTTGTAACAGACTTGATGTGCAAAAACCTTCACTTTACATCAAACTCAATGAACATGTTCTAACTGAGTTGTTAAAGGACTTATGTTTGAATGGTTTCAGTAAAGTAGTTAATAAATCAACAAATGATAAACTGCAGCTGTATTGTGTCTCATCTCTCCATCAGATGCCTGTGAACTGGAACTGGATCCAAACACAATGCACAGAAAACTCAAACTGTCTGATAACAACAGGAAGGTGACATGTGCGTGGGGGGATCAGTCATATCCTGATCATCCAGACAGATTTGACTCCTGTCCTCAGCTGCTGTGTAGAAATGATCTGACTGGTCGCTGTTACTGGGAGGTCAAGTGGAGAGGAGAGGTTTCTATATCAGTGAGTTACAGAAGAATCAGCAGGAAAGGAAACAGTGATGACTGTGAGTTTGGAAGGAATGATCAGTCCTGGTGTCTGTTCTGCTCTGATGATGGTCGTTACTCTGTCCGTCACAATAAGAAAGAAACAGTCATCTTGTCTCCTGTTTCTAACAGAGTAGCAGTGTATGTGGACTGTCCTGCTGGCACTCTGTCCTTCTACAGAGTCTCCTCTGACACACTGATCCACCTCCACACCTTCAACACCACATTCACTGAACCTCTGTATGCTGGGTTTGGGTTTGGACTTTGGTTTAACTGGTATGGTTCCTCAGTCTCTCTTTGTCCTCTGTAGGAGGGAGAGTCTCTCTGTGTCCTCTGTAGGAGGGAGAGTCTCTTTGTGTCTCTGTAGGAGGGAGAGTCTCTCTGTGTCTCTGTAGGAGGGAGAGTCTCTCTGTCTCTGTAGGAGGGAGAGTCTCTCTGTCTCTGTAGGAGGGAGAGTCTCTCTGTGTCCTCTGTAGGAGGGAGAGTCTCTCTGTGTCTCTGTAGGATGGAGAGTCTCTCTGTGTCTCTGTAGGAGGGAGAGTCTCTCTGTGTCCTCTGTAGGAGGGAGAGTCTCTCTGTGTCCTCTGTAGGAGGGAGAGTCTCTCCTGTGGACAGAAACTCTGCTGACTGAAGATCAGCTGCTGAAATCAAACATCACACACTCTGCACTGTGAAGCAGATCTGTCTCAAACTCAAACACTAATTATTATTGTTCCTTCAACATGATTCATTGATTAGTCTCAGTTGACTCTGCTGTTGTTACTGTCAGGATCCAATGAGCAGCATGCAGCTTTATTCATGTTTCAATCTAATAACATCTGTCCAGCTGTGGAAGCCCACAGTGTTTTTATGTTTCTCACATGTATTTTATCTGATCATCAATAAAAACTATTCATGGCATTATTGTTGAAAGCATCCTCACTTTACTGACACAATGGATAATATAACAAGCTTTTAAAATACAACACATTGTTAAGGATGAAACCAAAAAGCAGTGTGTAGTCGGCTCACATTTCAGATGTCTATGAGTTGTTAACAGCTCCACCAAATACTGATTTTTTCCCTCTAAACTTCTCACATGCTTTCATTTCAATAAATGTTCAAATTCTCTGATTCTAGCTTTCTGGTTTCTTTCGTCCTCTATGACAGTAAACTGAATATATTTGTGTTGTGGACAAAACAAGACATTTGAGGACACCATCTTCTGACATCAGAGAGATCAAATTACTGATTTATTAATCTAGAAACTCGTCGGCAGATTAATTGATAATGAAAATAAAGGTTAGCAGCAGTACTAAATATCTTTATGTTCATTTCTTTGTCACCAATTATTTCCCTCTTATTACTGCTATTGATGTTTCTCAGAAGTTGCATGATGATGTTCCTGGTGTATCATTGTATTCTAGAAAGGATGTCCACTCTCATTTAAAATATTCTATGATGTTTTGGTTTTTAAGTAGTGTGTCGTTGAAGCACCATCTGAGGGATGTGTGTTGTTTGCTATCAGTTTCTACAGTTATGTTTATTGGGGCTTGGTCAGAGAAGATAATGGTGCTGATGGTTGATTCTGTAATTCTATACAGTATGGAGTTATTTACTAGAAAGAGGTCAATGTGAGAGTATGATTTATGGAATTGTGAGTAGTAAGAATATTCTCTGTTGTGTGGGTTTGAAATCCAGCAGGCATCACTAAGTCCATAGTCAGATATGTATGGCTTGAGTATGAGTCTATAGGAGTTTGGTTAAGTGGATCTGTCCAGGTGAGGGTTGTTACGGCCCTGCATGTGTATGTTCGTGTTCTCTCTTTTTTTTGTTTGGTTCCCTCCTCTCCTGCCTCCGGCTCTGGCTCCTCCCACTCCTCCGGCTCCATTCCTGGTTCCTGATTGGTGCGGCTTCCTTCGGTGCGCTCCAATCCCCAGCCATCAATCAGAGTCGGACCTTTTAAATAATCTGCAGCCTGTCAGTCGGGGCGGATGGATCTTTGTGGCCAGTCCGCCTCGCCTTGCTGCTGCGCTATTGTGTTAAATTATGCTGTGATTTGTTTGAATATGGGTCAGGCTTAGTTATTGTTGACACACACATTCATTAGTTGTTTCTTTGTGTTAGTTCCACTAGGAGTAGGGGTGCTGCTCATCTTTTTGTAGTTTTGACATCAATCTGTACTAGAGGTTTAGGTTGGTTTTGTTTCTATTTTACTCTTATTACGTTAGACAGATTTGTTAGCTCTGTTTTAGGAGTCCTCTTTTGGTTATATTCTTTTGTTTGTTTGAGCAGCATCAATCGGCCCTCTTTTTTGTTTCTGTAAACTTCCCTCTGCTTAGTGGTTTGAGTAACCCTTGATTAATAAATCATTTTATTTTAAACCTTAACATCTGTTTTTTATGTTACTTCCTTCTTTTAACGAGCTGGGTTGTAACAAGGGTTAAGTACCAGATTGAAATCACGGAATCATGGAATTTGGATATTTCTTCAAACAGTGAGTGGAAAAACGTGGGTGTGTCTGTATTTGGGGATTATATATTCACATGTGTTAAACTATCTTTGCCAATTGTTTCATTAATGATGATGAATCTTCCCTCAGAGTCTGCTACTGTTGTTTATTAATGTATGGAGTCTTCTTGTTGATTAGAATTGGCTTGATTGATGCATTTTGCTGAGATTTTTTGTGATTTTATTGCAGTCAGATGGGTTTCCTGTAGGAGACATATGACAGAGTTTTGCTTTTGAAGGTGGTTGAGGGCTTTGGGTCTTTTAGCAGGAGAGATGAAAGCTCTTATATTCCAGGAGGCAAGTTTAATGGTCATTTCCTATTGTTTCCTATCCTAAATAAAGAGGTCATTATTTTAATTGTCCTGAGGTTGAGCAGTGGGAGTTTTGAATAAAGTCCTTCCCATTTTCATACAGGGACAACACAATGACGTTTATATCTGTGAGTTTAATGCTGGTGTGAGAATGTGTCGTGAAAACGTGTAAATTGAACACAATTTGGGTGTGTCAATCTGGACAGCTGTAAGATTGTGGAACGGTTGCCTGAAGGGGGGAGATGTGCTTTGGAGTAGCATTTGAGTGGGGGGGTACAATTAAAGTATAAGTATTATGAGCTTGTTGTATCACATGGGTTACAGCCAAGTTGATCCAAGCTGCTGAGTGATGTTGTTGGTCAGAGATACTAACAGCAGCTGATGATGCTGAGCTGATCTTTAGCTCATTAGATGTTCAGTTGGCTCCATCTAGTGGACTAATAGTAGAACTACATCATGTGATATCTGACACTGACTGGGTTTCTGCTACAGGTTAGACTGGTTTTGACTTCACTGATGTTGTTTAAAGGTGGACTCTGAAGTTATGAGGATGTGACAGCGTCCTCAGATCAAATGCACACAGACAGCAGGACTGACGAGGGAGAATGAGCAGCTTCTTCTCTCCTGATGTTTCTCTACACATGAAGGTGGAAAGTGTCTGTAAGTTGACCTGAAGTGACTTCAGCAGGTGAGAATCCTACCAGAGAAATCTGTAAATGTCTGATGAACCATCAGTTTGATCACATTGTGTTGAATCACTGTTTGACTGGACAGTAGAAATGTTTCTGATGATGATTGTCTGTTTCACTAGATTTATTTAATCCTTCAGCTTTTACAGAACATTTAGATTCTTGATGATTTGTTTCTTGATGAGTTAAAGGAGAGAAGTTTGAGAATTATTTCCTTGTTTTAGTGTTAAGGAAGTGTCAGAACTGGTCAGACAGCTTGAATCAATCTGGCTGCTGTGCATTTTAATCCAAAACACACCCATCTTCCAACACTGAGACAGACTTGGTTTGACTGAAAGCTCCTTTACAGTCCATGTTGTGAACTGTCCCAGAGTCTGCAGAGTCCTCAGATGGACCTGCTCAGTGTGTCTGATGGGAAGAGCTGCTGCTTCTCTGTTTTCTACAGTATTTGTGACATGTTAGAGAGATGAATGAGAACTAATGTGTCTTGTGATGAAACCTTGTTGTAGTGAGTGAGTGCAGCTCTCCCAGCAGCTGTTTCTCTACTATGGATCAGTGTGAGGACAGAGAGGAGGGAGTCCCTCCCTCTAAAAGCTCTCTGTGTGGGGAACATGACAGCCAGACCAAAGCTCAGAGGTGAGATGAGGATCTCTAACTGTCCATCACTGTTCTCCACTCACATCACTCCACCATCATTATTCACACTCACTGTCACATCTGACACTCAACTACTGAATAATAAGTCACAATAACTCAGAATGAACTACTAACTTTGTGAGTTAACAAAGAGCTCAACCACTGATTAGTCAACTAATCAACTAAGATGAGACAGCATCTTTCATCAGATGACATTTTGATGAACAGGAGAACGTTTCTCATCCACTGTCTTCTTACTGATTTTTATTCTGCTTCATTGTTCAGTTTGACAGAAATATCTTCATCTCAAAAAGACTCATCTTCCTCTCTCACAGAGCTTCTTATTCAGTGTTGGCAGGTGTTTGCTGCCCTCTGCAGGACAACACTGACATGTAACACTTCCTCTCTTTGTTTTCTGTGGTCTGATTTATTTTTCTCATCTTATTCAATTGAACAGACAATACAATTCACCCTCATGTACCGGGCATGTACATCAGGCTGAGTTTATACCTGTTTAATTTCAGACCTTTTTCTTCTCCTTCTGTATGGATCAGATGGGGAAATGGACAAGAGATTATTCTCATAATTTAAAGGAAATCTTAGTTTTACAGAGTAAAAGCTGCTTGATGCTGTGTTCATCCATCTGAAGGTGAACTGGGATGTTTATATTTCCATCTTTAGTTATTGAGGTTAACACAGATTGTTACTGAGCCATAGAACTCCTGTTGAACATCCTCACTTCCTTCTTCTTCTGCTGACTCATGACCAAGTCGCTGCCATCCTCTTTTCATCACTGGAGGAATTTAAACTGATCAGTCACTCTGTTCTGAAATATTTCCTTTTAATTCTGACATTTAAACTGATGATTTATCCTTCAGTTCTTTGACTTTAATAGCAATTAGAAATACAGTCAGCAATCAACATGATGACAAATTAGGACAATATTAAAAGATACAAATCTCTCTCCTCATTTGGTTCTGAAATGTAAACTTCTTTCTTTGTATCAGGATGCAGCAGCAGAGAGCAGACTCTCCTGAACCCAGCTGTGTGTCCATGAAGAGTGACCGGTCTATGATGCATCCTATTTGGTTTAAAGATGGACAACCTGCTGATGGAAGGTAAGAATTTAACATCCAGTAATCACAGCAGCATTTACGGGAGTTCATTTTGTCATTGTGACAGAACATCTTTAATAAGCTGAGTGCAGATTTGAGTCATTAAATGTCCTTAAACGTGATGTTTTCTCCACAGAGTTCAGCAGCAGAGCTCAGAGGTTCCCAGTGATCAGTCTGCACAGCAGCATCAAACACAGCTGGACTCCATATTTATGGTGTGTACATGTACAAACACACCTTTTACTATTAACTCCATCAACCACAGATGAAATACTAAAGTAGCATTCAGGTCCTAACAGTGTCCATTCTGCTCTGTTTAGACCAGCAGGCCTTCAGACTGACACATGAATCACATGTTGTGTTCTACCAGTTTAAATGAAATGTTCACTTTATCTTTCTGTTCCAGCTGCTGGAGGAGAACATCGTCACTTTTGTGAAGAACGAGCTGAAGAGAGTCCAGAGAAGTCTGAGTCCAGATGACCCAGAATGCTTAGAGAGTCAGAGTGAGGATGAGGAGGTGTTGGACGGTGAGGAGGAAGAGCAGAGGAGGAGCAGCAGAGAGGCATTTCTGAAGATCACACTGCACTTCCTGAGGAGAATGAAGCAGGAGGAGCTGGCTGAGCGTCTGCAGAGTAAGAGGATTTTAACAGATTTAACATGATGAAGAGGAAATGGAGGCAACATGGGAGAGGTTTATATTTCAAACTCTGCTGTAAATATGCTGCACACATCTGCATAAGATCAGAAGCCTTTTGTCCTCCACTGATGAGCTGAATAAAACTGATGGAGGAGGGAAAAACTACACAGACACACTTACATGTTCAGATTTCTAGACTTTCTATAGGATCCACTCACTGATTTCATTTGTTGTTTGTTCATTCAGGAGCTCGTGCTGCAAAGTATCGACGTAAACTCAAGTCTAACCTGCAGAAGAAGTTCCAGTGTCTGTTTGAGGGGATCGCTAAAGCAGGAAACCCAACCCTTCTGAATCAGATCTACACACCGCTCTACATCACAGAGGGAGGGACTGCAGAGGTCAATGATGAACATGAGATCAGACAGATTGAAACAGCATCCAGGAAACCAGTCAGACCAGAAACAATAATCAGACAAGAAGACATCTTTAAAGCCTCACCTGGAAGAGATGAACCAATCAGAACAGTGATGACAAAGGGAGTGGCTGGCATTGGGAAAACAGTCTTAACACAGAAGTTCACTCTGGACTGGGCTGAAGACAAAGCCAACCAGGACATACACTTCACATTTCCATTCACTTTCAGAGAGCTGAATGTGCTGAAAGAGAAAAAGTACAGCTTGGTGGAACTTGTTCATCACTTCTTTACTGAAACCAAAGAAGCAGGAATCTGCAGGTTTGAAGAGTTCCAGGTTGTGTTCATCTTTGACGGTCTGGATGAGTGTCGACTTCCTCTGGACTTCCACAACAATGAGATCCTGACTGATGTTACAGAGTCCACCTCAGTGGATGTGCTGCTGACAAACCTCATCAGGGGGAAACTGCTTCCCTCTGCTCGCCTCTGGATAACCACACGACCTGCAGCAGCCAATCAGATCCCTTCTGAGTGTGTCGACATGGTGACAGAGGTCAGAGGGTTCACTGACCCACAGAAGGAGGAGTACTTCAGGAAGAGATTCAGAGATGAGGAGCAGGCCAGAACCATGATCTCCCACATCAAGACATCACGAAGACTCCACATCATGTGCCACATCCCAGTCTTCTGCTGGATCACTGCTACAGTTCTGGATGATGTGTTGAAAAGCAGAGAGAGAGGAGGGCTGCCCAAGACCCTGACTGAGATGTATATCCTATTCCTGGTGGTTCAGTCCAAACTGAAGAACATCAAATATTATGGAGGAGCTGGGACAGATCCACACTGGAGTCCAGAGAGCAGGAAGATGATTGAGTCTCTGGGAAAACTGGCTTTTGAGCAGCTGCAGAAAGGCAACCTGATCTTCTATGAATCAGACCTGACAGAGTGTGGCATCGATATCAGAGCAGCCTCAGTGTACTCAGGAGTGTTCACACAGGTCTTTAAAGAGGAGAGAGGGCTGTACCAGGACAAGGTGTTCTGCTTCGTCCATCTGAGTGTTCAGGAGTTTCTGGCTGCTCTTCATGTCCATCTGACATTCATCAAGTCTGGAGTCAATCTGCTGGAAGAACAACAAACAACATCCAGGTGGTCTAAAGCGTTCAGAGACAAACCAACACGCTTCTACCAGAGTGCTGTGGACGAGGCCTTAAAGAGTCCAAATGGACACCTGGACTTGTTCCTCCGCTTCCTCCTGGGTCTTTCACTGCAGACCAATCAGACTCTCCTACGAGGTCTGCCGACCCAGACAGGAAGTAGCTCACAGACCAATCAGAAAACAATTGAGTACATCAAGAAGAAGATCAGTGAGAATGTGTCTGCAGAGAGAAGCATCAATCTGTTCCACTGTCTGAATGAACTGAATGACCGTTCTCTAGTGGAGGAGATCCAACAGTACCTGAGATCAGGAAGCCTCTCCACAGATAAACTGTCTCCTGCTCAGTGGTCAGCTCTGGGCTTCATCTTACTGTCATCAGAAAAAGATCTGGACGTGTTTGACCTGAAGAAATACTCTGCTTCAGAGGAGGCTCTTCTGAGGCTGCTGCCAGTGGTCAAAGCCTCCAACAAAGCTCTGTAAGTGCACACAGAACTATCCAGTTTCATCTTTGCTCAATGAAGAAAAACATGTTTGCAATTCTTTCGTTCTGCTGATTCTTCTCCAGGCTGAGTGACTGTAACCTCTCAGAGAGAAGCTGTGCAGCTCTGTCTTCAGTTCTCAGCTCCCAGTCCAGATCTGGATCTGAGTAACAACAACCTGCAGGATTCAGGAGCGAAGCAGCTTTCTGCTGGACTGAAAAGTCCACACTGTGGACTGGAAACTCTCAGGTCAGTGTTGTTACTGTGTATATAAAGTTATATTTTAGTGTCACCTAGTTTCTAGTTAACATGAAGAGTTTTTGATACTAAAAAGATTTAGTGTACTGTCTGAACTGAAGTGTTCATATCAACTTTACAGTAAGTAAAGCTCCTTTCACACCAGCATATGAGTCAGGATATATGTTTCTGTCATTTATTCTTCAATGAAGTGTCAATCTGCATGAATTCATGAAAATCTAGCATAACCTTTTTTTCCCCTTCATATTGAATTATTAAAAACTCAATGAAACGAAAACAGAAATATAATGGAAGATATTACATTTGTCAATTAAGTCATAGTGAATATAATTTAAATCTTCTAACTATCTAAATGTCAAACAATATTTAACTTTAAAGACATTTCTTCAGTTGCAGCCTCCAGCAGGAACATGTGCTTTCATAAAAATCCTGTTTATTGAGTTTAGAATGTTTTAAGCTCATTAGATGAACTGTTGTGTGTGTTCAGTCTGTCAGGATGTCTGATCACAGAGGAAGGCTGTGCTGCTCTGGCCTCAGCTCTGAGCTCCAACCCCTCCCATCTGAGAGAGCTGGACCTGAGATACAATCATCCAGGAGACTCAGGAGAGAAGCTTCTGTCTGCTGGACTGAAGGATCCACACTGGAGACTGGACACTCTCAGGTATGGACAGACAGGTGGACACTCTCAGGTATGGACAGACAGGTGGACACTCTCAGGAATCGACAGGTGGACACTCAGGTATGGAGAGACAGGTGGACACTCTCAGGTATGGACAGGTGGACACTCTCAGGTATGGATAGACAGGTAGACACTCTCAGGTATGGACAGATGGACACTCTCAGGTATGGACAGACAGGTGGACACTCTCATTTATGGATAGGTGCACACTCTCAGGTATGGACAGACAGGTGGACACTCTCAGGTATGGACAGATGGACACTCTCAGGTATGGACAGACAGGTGGACACTCTCAGGTATGGACAGGTGGACACTCTCAGGTATGGACAGGTGGACACTCTCAGGTATGTACAGACAGGTGGACACTCTCAGGTATGGACAGACAGGTGGACACTCTCAGGTATGGACAGACAGGTGGACACTCTCAGGTATGGACAGACAGGTGGACACTCTCAGGTATGGACAGATGGACAGACACTCTGACTAACTGAGGGACTCTGGTTCATGTTTAATGGTGGATATGAGTGAAGGTGTATGAAGCTGATTGTGTCTTTGTCTCTTCCTCCAGGATGGACCATGGTGGACTGCAGAGACTGAAACCTGGTCTGAGGAAGTGTGAGTGTGTTTTCAGTTTGATTCATGAGAACTTTGAGAAAAACTGGATGAAACATGTAAAAGAAGTGAAAAAGTTCAAAATGATGGAAAATGTGTTTTGGCAGAAGTGGGCGTGGCCTAAACTGACATTTATCTTGAACCAATGAATCCATGAAACAGAAATGTCCTTCTGTTCGTCACAGTTCAGGAGTTAAAAGATAAATGTTTTATAAATGTCCACATGGTGGCGCTACCTGCTCCAAAATGTCCCTCGTGTCTCTCCTGCAGATAAAGTTCATTCATTCATACTGACTTCAGCTGTTTGGAGCATTTGGACAAAAATGTGTTTGTAACAGACGACAGTTTGAGATGAAAATAACAGACTTGATGTGCAAAGACCTTCACTTTACACCAAACTTGATGAAAAAACATGAATATTACTGAATATCACTGTCATGTTGACTGTTCATGTTCTAACTGAACTGTTAAAGGTCCACTTACTCTGTATGTCCAAAGCTTTCAGTCACATCTCATGGTCTTTCCTCAGTGATGGAGTGTCTCAGTCGTCATGGAGATGGTTAAAGATTGAATGGTATAATTTCAGTGATTGTCAGTAAAGTAGTTAATAAATCAACAGATGATAAACTGCAGCTGTATTGTGTCTCGTTCTCTCCATCAGATGCCTGTGAACTGGAACTGGATCCAAACACAATGAACAGAAACCTCAAACTGTCTGACAACAACAGGAAGGTGACATATGTGAAGAAGGATCAGTCATATCCTGATCATCCAGACAGATTTGATTTCTGGTCTCAGCTGCTGTGTAGAAATGTTCTGACTGGTCGCTGCTACTTGGAGGTAGAGTGGAGAGGAGGAGTTTATATATCAGTGACTTACAGAAGAATCAGAAGGAAAGGAAACAGTGATGACTGTGTGTTTGGAAGGAATGATCAGTCCTGGATTCTGAGGTGCTCTGATAATACTGGTTACTCTGTCTGTCACAATAACAGAGAAACATCCATCTCCTCCTCCTCCTCTTCCTCCTCCTCCTCCTCCTCCTCCTCCTCCTCCTCCTCCTCCTCCTCTGTCTCTAACAGAGTAGCAGTGTATGTGGACTGTCCTGCTGGCACTCTGTCCTTCTACAGAGTCTCCTCTGACACAGTGATCCACCTCCACACCTTCAACACCACATTCACTGAACCTCTGTGTGCTGGGTTTGGAGTCTACTGGTCTGGTTCCTCAGCGTCTTTGTGTCCTCTGTAGGAGGGAGAGTCTCTCTGTGTCCTCTATAGGAGGGAAAGTCTCTCTGTGTCCTCTGTAGGAGGGAGAGTCTCTCCTGTGAACAGAAACTCTGCTGAATGAAGATCAGCTGCTGAAATCAAACATCACACACAGACTTCCGGTTTGAAGATGTACAGGATGGACGTGCGGGCATAGCTCTGTATATTTTCCAGGAAATGTTTTAAATTGTGTCATCATTTCAAGTTTATTTTCGGTGTAACAACTTGTTTTATTAATGTCTCGCCGAACCTGCACAAAAATGAGTAAACAATCTCGGAAAGGTCAAGCACAACAGACTCTCCCCTTCTCTGGTCGGGAATCTAGCAACATGGCGTCAGGGCCTTCCCCTCTCACTCTGTAAACGTTCATCAACGAACTGGAAAAATCTAGGAAAAGCACCACTGCAGAGCTCAGTGCCTCTCTGAACGTGGCCATGGCTCCGATTAATTCGGCTCTTGAGTCCATTACCACCACTGTGGCTAGACACACTTCTACAATTTCGAAGATGGAAACATCCCTCTCGACACACTCAGATAACATCACTAGCCTCGAGCAAGAAGTAGTGGAGCTACGCTCCAAGCTAACCTCAATAACGGAAGAGCACAGTGCTCTCCAGGCTGCCGTGGAGGACCAGGTGTCTCGCTCAAAGCGTCAGAATCTGAGAGTGGTTGGGCTGCCTGAAGACATTGAAGGTAATAACCCGAGACAATTTATGGCAGATTTATTCAAGGAAGTGGCTGCGGAGGCACTACTGAATGCCACACCTGAAGTTGACCGGCCCCATCGTAGTCTCAGACCCAAACCTGTGAAAGTGTGCTTTCACCGCTACATTGATAAAGAGAGAGTGTTACTATGGGCAAAGGCACACCGCAATATGACTTTGCGGGGTCAAAACATCAAGTTTTATGAGGACTTTAGTGGTGCAGTGGCGAAGAGGCGAGCTGCTTTCAACCAGCTGAAATCCTTGCTTTTTAAGAAAGGGATATGATTGGGCATATTAGTCTGAATCTCCTGCAAATAAAACCACAATGGATAATTTCCATAGATGGAAAAACCTATACAGTTGGAAGAAATAATTTCTTGTCTTAAATTAATACAGAATAATAAAGCTCTGGGGCCGAATGGCTTTCCGGCTGACTTTTATATAAAGCTTTCTCACCAACTTGCTCTTTTGTTATTAGACATGTTTAATGACGCATTGGAGCGGGGCTCCCTGCCTCCAACTTTAAATCAGGCTTCAATCTCACTCATTCCTAAAAAAGACAAGAACTTGGACGAATGTAGCAGCTGGAGACCGATACGTTTATTAATAATAAATAAGCTGCTGAAATGATTATATCTTTAGATGCGGAGAAAGCCTTCGATCGTGTCGAATGGGATTATTTGTTTTCTGTTTTGGGGAAACTTGGCTTTGGGTCTAAATGTATTTCTTGGATACAACTTTTATACTCCGCCCCTTCTGCTTGTGTGACAACTTACTCTCAAAAGTAAGAATATTTCCCTCTATCAAGGGGGACCCGCCATGGTTGCCCAATGTCTCCCCTGCTTTTTGCCATAGCAATAGAGCCTCTTTCCATTGCTCTCAAATCTTCTATATGTTTCACTGGTATCTTTAGAGCTGGACTGGCTGTTAGCGGTGTAGATAATATTTTACAAATCTTCATTCATATTCATCATTATATAAAAACAATTTTACAAAGTTGGTTATGGAAATTAAGTCTGATTTGGCGCGCTGGAACTCTCTCCCTCTCTCTTTGATGGGCAAAATCAATTCTATTAAAATGAATATACTTCTAATCATTTATATGAACGTTAGACAAAATAATCTAAAATTTTATTTGGGCTGGTAAGAAACCAAGAGCACGTCAAACGGTGCTCCAAAGAAGCAAATTAGACGGGTGCCTAACTTATTATTTTATTATTGGGCAGCCAATCTTCAAATAATCCATGCCTGGTGTAATTCTCCCAGCTTAGATTGGTTCATAATGGAAGATGCTTCTTGCCATCCCTCGTCTTTGGCAGCTCTGGTCTGTGCCCCTTTAGCTTCTCGTTCTCCTAGTTATATTAAAAAACCCAATAGTACTTTCCTCTATGAGTAAACACTTCAAACTTTCAACACCCATCCCATTAAGCCCCCTCTTTGCAACAATCATTTCTTTCCCCCCTCCAATGCAGACACAGCTTTCACTGTGTGGAGAGAGAGAGGTCTGGTTCCTTTGTCTGGTTTTTATTTGGAGGGCTTATTTGCTACAGTTAATGATCTCTGTTAAATATAATTTACCCCAATCTCATAAGTTTCGTTACTTCCAAGTGCAGAATTATGCTCGCACACACTTTACATCTTTCCCCCAATCTCCAATGGGATCTCTTAACACTGAGCTGCTCTCTCTCTTCCGTTGGCCCGTAGTAGGATTTCTGTATTATTTGACCTCATATCATCTTCGAATATGTCCTCCCTTGTGAAGGTCAGGGATAGTTGGGAAAGGGAGCTTGGCTTTGATTTGACAGATGAGTGGTGGAGAGAGGCACTGATCAGGGTCAATTCTACATCTTCTTGTGCTCGTCTTAGTTTAATTTAATTTAAGGTTCTCCACAGAATTCATTTCACTAAAAACAGACTTAGTAGGCTATTTCCAGGCACAAATTACATCTGTGATAAATGTGGCCTATGTCCAGCCGACTATGTTCATATGTTTGTTTTCCTGTCCCAAACTAGTCAATTTCTGGGCCTTTTTTTAAAATTGTTAAACAAAGCCCTCAATATCATGTTAGAACCCTCCTTACCTCGTACACTAACTAGTCTCACTAAGAAAAACTCTGATGTTGTCGCTTTTGCCTCGCTCATAGCTTGCAGATTCTTTTACATTAGAAAAGCCCAAACGCTCCTCCTACTACTTCTTGGTTGAGTGACTTAATGTCTTTTCTGTCTTTGGAAAAAGTTAAATATTCCTTACGAGGCTCAGCAGCCAATTTTTTATAAAAGATGGCAACCTCTCATCACATATGTAAAGACCCTTACCTCTCTGACTCTGGAATTGATTTGACACATCCACGTTTTTTATTTTATCTAAGTTTTTTTAGTGAACACACTGGGCAATTTATTTATTCATCTATTATTTCTATTATTATTCATTTTTCTTTTTCACCTCCCTTTATATTATATTATATTTTTTCTTCTTTTTATTCATGTACGTATTTATCTTCACCTACACCCTCTTTGTTTCTTTGGGGATGTTCTATCTCTTGTTCATTGTTCTATTGTACCATTTAAAAATAAAAAAAATAAGAAAAGTCGAAAACAGCTGTGGAATAACTTTGTATCTTGGATTGATTGTGTTATGCTGGTCTCCAATAAAACAAATTAAGAAAAAAAAGAAAACATCACTCTCTCTGCACTGTGAAGCAGATCTATCTCAGACTCAAACAATCAGTTATTTTTCCTTCTACGTGATTCATTGATTAGTCTCAGTTGACTCTGCTGTTGTTACTGTCAGGATCCAATGAGCAGCATGCAGCTCTATTCATGTTTGAATCTAATAACATCTGTCCAGCTGTGGAATCCCACAGTGTTTTTATGTTTCTCACATGTATTTTATCTGATCATCAATAAAAACTATTCATGGCATTATTGTTGAAAGTATCCTCACTTTACTGACACAATGGATAATATAACAAGCTTTATAAATACAACACATTGTTAAAGATGAAACCAAAAAGCAGTGTGTAGTCGGCTCACATCTCAGATGTCTATGAGTTGTTAACAGCTCCACCAAACACTGATTTTTTCCCTCTAAACTTCTCACATGCTTTCATTTCAATAAATGTCTAAATTCTCTGATTCTAGCTTTCTGGTTTCTTTCGTCCTCTATGACAGTAAACTGAATATATTTGTGTTGTGGACAAAACAAGACATTTGAGGACACCATCTTCTGACATTAGAGAGAAGAAATTACTGATTTATTAATATAGAAACTCGTCGGCAGATTAATTGATAATGAAAATAAAGGTTAGTAGCAGTACTAAATATGTTTATGTTCATTTCTTTGTCACCAATTATTTCCCTCTTATTACTGCTATTGATGTTTCTCAGAAGTTGCATGATGATGTTCCTGGTGTATCATTGTATTCTAGAAAGGATGTCCACTCTCATTTAAAATATTCTATGAAGTTTTGTTTTTTGAGTAGTGTGTCGTTGAAGCACCATCTGAGGGATGTGTGTTGTTTGCTATCAGTTTCTACAGTTATGTTTATTGGGGCTTGGTCAGAGAAGATAATGGTGCTGATGGTTGATTCTGTAATTCTATACAGTATGGAGTTATTTACTAGAAAGAGGTCAATGTGAGAGTATGATTTATGGAATTGTGAGTAGTAAGAATATTCTCTGTTGTGTGGGTTTGAAATTCAGCAGGCATCACTAAGTCCATAATCAGATATGTAAGGCTTGAGTATGAGTCTATAGGAGTTTGGTTAAGTGGATCTGTCCAGGTGAGGGTTGTTACAGCCCTGCATGTGTGTGTTCGTGTTCTCTCTCTTTTTTTTGTTTGGTTCCCTCCTCTCCTGCCTCCGGCTCTAGCTCCTCCCACTCCTCCGGCTCCATCCCTGGTTCCTGATTGGTGCGACTACCTTCGGTGCGCTCCAATCCCCAGCCATCAATCAGAGTCGGACCTTTTAAATAATCTGCAGCCCGTCAGTCGGGGCGGATGGATCTTTGTGGCCAGTCCGCCTCGCCTTGCTGCTGCGCTATTGTGTTAAATTTAGCTGTGATTTGTTTGAATATGGGTCAGGCTTAGTTACTGTTGACACACACATTCATTAGTTGTTTCTTTGTGTTAGTTCCACTAGGAGTAGGGGTGCTGCTCATCTTTTTGTGTTTTTGACATCAATCTGTACTAGAGGTTTAGGTAGGTTTTGTTCCTATTTTACTCTTATTACGTTACACAGATTCATTAGCTCTGTTTTAGGAGTCCTCTTTTGGTTCTATTCTTTTGTTTGTTTGAGCAGCATCAATCGGCCCTTGTTTTTGTTTCTGTAAACTTCCCTCTGCTTAGTGGTTTGAGTAACCCTTGATTAATAAATCATTTAATTTTAAACCTTAACATCTGTTTTTTATGTTACTTCCTTCATTTAACGAGCTGGGTTGTAACAAGGGTTAAGTACCAGATTGAAATCAAGGAATCATGGAATTTGGATATTTCTGCAAACAGTGAGTGGAAAAACGTGGGTGTGTCTGTATTTGGGGATTATATGTTCACATTTGTTAAACTATCTTTGCCATTTGTTTCATTAATGATGATGAATCTTCCCTCAGTCTGCTACTGTTGTTTTATTAATGTATGGAGTCTTCTTGTTGATTAGAATTGGCTTGATTGATGCATTTTGCTGAGATTTTTTGTGATTCTATTGCAGTCAGATGGGTTTCCTGTAGGAGACGTATGACAGAGTTTTGCTTTTGAAGGTGGTTGAGGGCTTTGGGTCTTTTAGCAGGAGAGATGAAAGCTCTTATATTCCAGGAGGTAAGTTTAATAGTAATTTCCTATTGTATTCCTATTGTTTCCTATCCCAAATAAAGTGGTCATTATTTTAATTGTCCTGAGGTTGAGCAGTGGGAGTTTTGAATAAAGTCCTTCCCATTTTCATACAGGGACAACACAATGACGTTTATATGTGTGAGTGTAATGCTGGTGTGAAAATGTGTCGTGAAAACGTGTAAATTGAACACAATCTGGGTGTGTCAATCTGGACAGCTGTAAGATTAGCAGGTGCCTGAAGGGGGGAGATGTGCTTTGGAGTAGCATTTGACTGGGGGTACAATTACAGTATAAGTATTATGAGCTTGTTGTATCACATGGGTTACAGCCAAGTTGATCCAAGCTGCTGAGTGATGTTGTTGGTCAGAGATACTAACAGCAGCTGATGATGCTGAGCTGATCTTTAGCTCAATAGATGTTCAGTTGGCTCCATCTAGTGGACAGATAGTAGAACTACAGCATGTGATATCTGACACTGACTGGGTTTCTGCTACAGGTTAGACTGGTTTTGACGTCAGTGATGTTTTTTAGATGTGGACTCTGCAGATATGAGGGTGTGACAGCGTCCTCAGATCAAATGCACACATACAGCAGGACTGACGAGGGAGAATGAGCAGCTTCTTCTCTCCTGATGTTTCTCTACACATGAAGGTGGAAAGTGTCTGTAAGTTGACCTGAAGTGACTTCAGCAGGTGAGAATCCTACCAGAGAAATCTGTAAATGTCTGATGAACCATCAGATTGATCACATTGTGTTGAATCACTGTTTGACTGGACAGTAGAAATGTTTCTGGATGATGATTGTCTGTTTCACTAGATTTATTTAATCCTTCAGGTTTTACAGAAGATTTAGATTCTTGATGATTTGTTTCTTTATGAGTTAAAGGAGAGCAGTTTGAGAATGATTTCCTTGTTTTACTGTTAGTAATCAACAGTGAAAAACGCATATAATGTCAGAACTGGACTGACTGCAAATGCAGGGAGTGTCAGAACTGGTCAGACAGGTTGAATCAATCTGGCTGCTGTGCATTTTAATCCAAAACACAACCATCTTCCAACACTGAGACAGACTTGGTTTGACTGAAAGCTCTTTTACAGTCCATGTTGTGAACTGTCCCAGAGGCTGCAGAGTCCTCAGGTGGACCTGCTCAGTGTGTCTGATGGGAAGAGCTGCTGCTTCACTGTTTTCTACAGTATTTGTGACATGTTAGAGAGATGAATGAGAACTAATGTGTCCTGTGATGAAACCTTGTTGTAGTGAGTCAGTGCAACTCTCCCAGCAGCTGTTTCTCTGCTATGGATCAGTGTGAGGACAGAGAGGAGGGAGTCCCTCCCTCTAAAAGCTCTCTGTGTGGGGAACATGACAGCCAGACCAAAGCTCAGAGGTGAGATGAGGATCTCTAACTGTCCATCACTGTTCTCCACTCACATCACTCCACCATCATTATTCACACTCACTGTCACATCTGACACTCAACTACTGAATAATAAGTCACAATAACTCAGAATGAACTACTAACTTTGTGAGTTAATAAATAGCTCAACCACTGATTAGTCAACTAATCAACTAAGATGAGACAGCATCTTTCATCAGATGACATTTTGATGAACAGGAGAACGTTTCTCATCCACTGTCTTCTTACTGATTTTCATTCTGCTTCTAAAACTTCAGCTGCTGACAGTCTGCTCAACATTCATCTTTTTAAACTCTTTGATTTGTTGTTTGTTTGTATCAGGATGCAGCAGCAGAGAGCAGACTCTCCTGAACCCAGCTGTGTGTCCATGAAGAGTGACCAGTCTATGATGATTCCTGTTAAGTTTAAAGATGGAAAACCTGCTGATGGAAGGTAAGAATGTAATAATGGTTGGTTGGCTGTTTGGGCTGAATAAACCTCCTGTGTTATGTGGGGCGGAGCAGGTGAACCAGGCACAAACACCACAGACAGGTTCAATGGAAACAGCTTTAATGCTCAGAAACCAACAGACAGGCTTACAGACCATAAAGGGAAATCAGTTCAAATAAGGTTGAAACCAGCAGGAACAGGTAACAAGAGGAACAGGAACAGACAGGAACAGCATCACAATCTAGTGTCTAGAATGAAAGAAAATGAGTGAGAGCAGTATATGTAGTGAGGAGCTGATGAGGGAATTACACAGTGGCAGCAGGTGAGCAGGTGGGTTTAAAACTGAAGGCAGGGACAGAAACAGACAGGACAACACAAACAGAGCTTCAACAGGAATCATGACAGTCGTCCCCTCAAGGGACAGCTCCAAAATGTCCCTCCAGGCTGGTCAGGAGGGAGAAAACAAAGAGGAAAAAGAAGGCAGGACAGATGGGCAGGACCATTCTGGAGGCTGGAAGAGCCGCTCAGGGCAGAAACTGTGGGGATCAAGGTGTCTGCAAAACCACGTAGAAAGGGAGTCAAGATCATAGACTGTATATAAGAAATGGACGTAACATCCGTGACGTCACCCATTGGTTTGTGGACTGCTGCTCGGAGGCCAATAGTTTCGGATCTGAGCAGCGCCATCTTGAAAATATCAGGTGCATGCTGGGAAAAATAAAAACACAGATTCTATTTATATGGGCATCAGGAGGAGCAAGAGGATGGGGCAGGGGAGCTTGCGAGGGCTGGATCTACCACAGTCTACACCGGCAACCTGGTGATGCTAACCAAGTTAGCTGTTACGACTATAACCACAAAAACTCAGAAGAAAACTGTTGGTGTGAAACAAGTTCACGGTTATTTCCTGCAGTCTATCTGTCCGCGCTCCTGAACCTGTGAACCAATCAACCTGTCAATCACCACGTAGCCACGCCCTAATGCATACCCTGCTTTATCATCACATATAAAATCAGGGAGGCCAAAATGTCCCAAATGAACATCATACTGCATTGAAGAAGGCTTTAAACTAGCGATTGAGACCATAAACACATTTTGAAAACGTTTACTGTGGTTAGAAATCAAGTGAGAAGTTGGTGAATTCTCCATTGACTTGTATAGAGACGGAAGTCCTTTTGACACCAAAACGGTCGCCCCCTGGTGGCCTTTTGATAGAATGCAGTTTTAAGTTACTTCTGCGTTGGCCTCATTTCAGAGGACCGGAGCTCCCCGTCTGGTCAAGATGCACGAGGACCTTGGACCTTCAAAATGTCACCTTTTTTCTGAGTCAACTAGCTCTCTCATACCTGCACGTAGAAATGTGATTCAAAGTTTAAAACGGAGGAAAACTTGTGCTCTCTCCAAAACACCAAACTGTTTTTACATAACTTGTAAACTTTTCAAACTATGAGCAGTCAAACGAGGAGTGGAAATCACTTTTTCTTCAAAGTTAGAGTGGAAGCGTCAGTTAGCTTGAGTGCGAGAAGCAGTAAAAAATAATCTTAATTTTTATTTTTAACACGAGCTCACGGCCAAACCGTGAAAAAATGACAAAATTAGATTTTAGTCAAAACTACAGACTGAATAGATGCTCACATCCAACAATATGTGCTTTTATTAACACATTATGACATTTTTCTAACATGTAGGGACACTACAGAAAACACAAAATCCATCATGCTTTACTTCTAGAAAGTAAAAACAAAAATGAAGCAAACTATTTTTATGTTGTGCCTTTGAGACACAAATACTAAGAATGCACAATAGATGTGACTGTATCCTCACAAGGCTTTTACACCAAAAGTGCAAGTTCAGCATTTCTACAGTTAGGATGTCTGACATCCACAACGTGCATAGAATGAATGAAATTCTGCATCTGACAGCTGATAGAAATGATGATGCAAACATTTTTACAGTAGAGAAGAATGGTGAAAAAGTTTATTCATTTAAGGTTTATTTGGAAGGGACAGTACACGTTAATCAACATTTTAGTCATTTCATTTGTAAATGTGTCAGAGTTAGCCAAGAGGATAGTTTTCATTTGTAGTCCCCAGGCTGCCCGTAGTTAGACCTGTCCAGGGTGTACCCCTAAGTACATTATTATGTGTAAGTGCTGTAGTGTAGTGCTTAGAGTTAGTGCATGTTGCTACTGCCTTGTGCTCTGTGTGCTACTCTCTGCTTATATCTACTGTTACACTTGATACTGACTAGTAAGATGTACTTAATACTGCGACAGTAAAAGTTAATTAGTTAGTGTTAGTGCAATTCTACAAACCAGAATATGATCAGGGTGACTTTTGAACACTGGAAATAAATCATGTACTCATCCCGGCAGCAGCCCCGTGGCACTCAAATTATCACTGGAATTATCTAGTTATATTTTATTGTCCACAATGTGGAAAATTGTCTTTGGCTTCACTGTAGTCAACATCAATTACAAATTAGAACAATATTAAATATAGACCTAAGAATGAAGAAAACAATTAATGTATTGGATTAAAACAACAAACAATACAGGTTCTGTGCTTCTGGTACCGAAAATTGAGTACTGCAGACACGAAATGTGCCTACCTATTGAATACATTAGTTTGAAAGTCATGGGTTACTTTTTGTACATATAAGTACGAACAGTGAATAAAAACGGCCTGCTGAGCCATAGAACCCCTGTGAAACATCCTCACTTCCTTCTTCTGTTGATTCATGACCAAGTTGCCGCCATCCTCTTTTCATCACTGCAGCAATATGAACTCATCAGTCACTCTGTTCTGAAACATTTACTTTTAATTCTGGGACTTAAACTGATGATAAATCATTCATTTCTTTGGTTCCTTTATTTACTTGAACCCAGCTGTGTGTCCATGAAGAGTGACCGGTCTATGGAGCGTGGTATTGAGTTTAAAGATGGACAACCTGCTGACGGAAGGTAAGAATTTAACATCCAGTAATCAGAGCAGCATTTACAGGAGTTCATTAAGTCATCATGACAGAACATCTTTAATAATCTGAGTGCAGATTTGAGTCATTAAATGTCCTTAAACGTGATGTTTTCTCCACAGAGTTCAGCAGCAGAGCTCAGAGGTTCCCAGTGATCAGTCTGCACAGCAGCATCAAACACAGCTGGACTCCATATTTATGGTGTGTACATGTACTAACACACCTTTTACTATTAACTCCATCAACCACAGATGAAATACTAAAGTAGCATTCAGGTCCTAACAGTGTCCATGCTGCTCTGTTTAGACCAGCAGGCCTTCAGACTGACACATGAATCACATGTTGTGTTCTACCAGTTTAAATGAAATGTTCACTTTATCTTTCTGTTCCAGCTGCTGGAGGAGAACATCGTCACTTTTGTGAAGAACGAGCTGAAGGGAGTCCAGAGGGGTTTGAGCCTGGATTACCCAGAATGCTTAGAGAGTCAGAGTGAGGATGAGGAGGTGTTGGACTGTGAGGAGGAAGAGCAGAGGAGGAGCAGCAGAGAGGCATTTCTGAAGATCACACTGCACTTCCTGAGGAGAATGAAGCAGGAGGAGCTGGCTGAGCGTCTGCAGAGCAGTAAGAGGATTTTAACAGATTTAACATGATGGAGAGGAAATGGAGGCAACATGGGAGAGGTTTATATTTCAAACTCTGCTGTAAATATGCTGCACACATCTGCATCAGATCAGAGGCTGTTTGTCCTCCACTGATGAGCTGAATAAAACTGATGGAGGAGGAAAAACTACACAGACACACTTACATGTTCAGATTTCTAGACTTTCTGTAGGATCCACTCACTGATTTCATTTGTTGTTTGTTCATTCAGGAACTGGTGCTGCAAAGTGTCGACATAAACTCAAATCTAACCTGGAGAAGAAGTTCCAGTGTCTGTTTGAGGGGATCGCTAAAGCAGGAAACCCAACCCTTCTGAATCAGATCTACACACCGCTCTATATCACAGAGGGAGGGACTGCAGAGGTCAATGATGAACATGAGATCAGACAGATTGAAACAGCATCCAGGAAACCAGACAGACCAGAAACAACAATCAGACAAGAAGACATCTTTAAAGCCTCACCTGGAACAGATGAACCAATCAGAACAGTGATGACAAAGGGAGTGGCTGGCATTGGGAAAACAGTCTTAACACAGAAGTTCACTCTGGACTGGGCTGAAGACAAAGCCAACCAGGACATACACTTCACATTTCCATTCACTTTCAGAGAGCTGAATGTGCTGAAAGAGAAAAAGTACAGCTTGGTGGAACTTGTTCATCACTTCTTTACTGAAACCAAAGAAGCAGGAATCTGCAGGTTTGAAGAGTTCCAGGTTGTGTTCATCTTTGACGGTCTGGATGAGTGTCGACTTCCTCTGGACTTCCACAACACTGAGATCCTGACTGATGTTACAGAGTCCACCTCAGTGGATGTGCTGCTGACAAACCTCATCAGGGGGAAACTGCTTCCCTCTGCTCGTCTCTGGATAACCACACGACCTGCAGCAGCCAATCAGATCCCTCCTGAGTGTGTCGGCATGGTGACAGAGGTCAGAGGGTTCACTGACCCACAGAAGGAGAAGTACTTCAGGAAGAGATTCAGAGATGAGGAGCAGGCCAGCACCATCATCTCCCACATCAAGACATCACGAAGCCTCCACATCATGTGCCACATCCCAGTCTTCTGCTGGATCACTGCTACAGTCCTGGAGGATGTGTTGAAAAGCAGAGAGAGAGGAGAGCTGCCCAAGACCCTGACTGAGATGTACATCCACTTCCTGGTGGTTCAGTCCAAACTGAAGAAGGTCAAGTATGATGGAGGAGCTGAGACAGATCCACACTGGAGTCCAGAGAACAGGAAGATGATTGAATCTCTGGGAAAACTGGCTTTTGAGCAGCTGCAGAAAGGCAACCTGATCTTCTATGAATCAGACCTGACAGAGTGTGGCATCGATATCAGAGCAGCCTCAGTGTGCTCAGGAGTGTTCACAGAGATCTTTAAAGAGGAGAGAGGGCTGTACCAGGACAAGGTGTTCTGCTTCGTCCATCTGAGTGTTCAGGAGTTTCTGGCTGCTCTTCATGTCCATCTGACATTCATCAACTCTGGAGTCAATCTGCTGGAAGAAGAACAAACAACATCCTGGTGGTCTAAAGTCTTTAAAGACAAACCTAAACTAAAACATGTCCACCAGAGTGCTGTGGACGAGGCCTTAAAGAGTCCAAATGGACACCTGGACTTGTTCCTCCGCTTCCTCCTGGGTCTTTCACTGCAGACCAATCAGACTCTCCTACGAGGTCTGCTGACACAGACAGGAAGTAGCTCAAAGACCAATCACAAAACAGTTGAGTACATCAAGAAGAAGATCAGTGAGAATGTGTCTGCAGAGAGAAGCATCAATCTGTTCCACTGTCTGAATGAACTGAATGATTGTTCTCTAGTGGAGGAGATCCAACAGTACCTGAGATCAGGAAGTCTCTCCACAGATAAACTGTCTCCTGCTCAGTGGTCAGCTCTGGTCTTCATCTTACTGTCATCAGAAGAAGATCTGGACGTGTTTGACCTGAAGAAATACTCTGCTTCAGAGGAGGCTCTTCTGAGGCTGCTGCCAGTGGTCAAAGCCGCCAACAAAGCTCTGTAGGTGCACACAGAACTATCCAGATTAATGTGGTTTAATATTTGCTAAATGAAGAAAAGTAATGTTTGCAATTATTTTGTTCTGCTGTTTCTTCTCCAGGTTGAGTGGCTGTAACCTCTCAGAGAGAAGCTGTGCAGTTCTGTCCTCAGTTCTCAGCTCCCAGTCCTCTAGTCTGAGAGATCTGGACCTGAGTAACAACGACCTGCAGGATTCAGGAGTGAAGCAGCTTTCTGCTGGACTGGAGAGTCCACACTGTACACTGGAAACCCTCAGGTCAGTTTTGTTACTCTGTATATAAAGTAATATTTTAGTGTCACCTAGTTTCTAGTTCACTTGAAGAGTTTTTGATACTAAAAAGATTTAGTGTACTGTCTGCACTGAAGTGTTTTCATATCAAGTTTACAGTAAATAAAGCTCCTTTCACACAAATATGAGTCAGGATATATGTTTCTGTCGTTTATTCTTCAATGAAGTGTTAATGTGCATGAATTCATGAAAATCTAGTATAACCTTTTCTCCCCTTTAAATTTAATGATTAAAAACTCAATGAAATGAAATCTGAAATATGATGGAAGATGTTAAATTGGTCAATTAATTAATTAAATATTCTTACTATCTCTAGAAATTTCAAACAATATTTAACTTTAAAGTAAAAACAGAATGGCATCAGATTAAACTCTGAGCTTAAAATGTATTTGCATGACACCAACATACAACAGGGGGCGCTGAGTGTGAACATGAAGGCCTGTTTATTGAGTTGAGAATGTTTTTAAGCTCAAATAGATGAACTGTTGTGTGTGTTCAGTCTATCAGGATGTCTGATCACAGAGGAAGGCTGTGCTGCTCTGGCCTCAGCTCTGAGCTCCAACCCCTCCCATCTGAGAGAGCTGGACCTGAGCTACAATCATCCAGGAGACTCAGGAGAGAAGCTTCTGTCTGCTGGACTGGAGGATCCACACTGGAGACTGGACACTCTCAGGTATGGACAGACAGGTGGACACTCTCAGGTATGGACAGACAGGTGGACACTCTCAGGTATGGACAGATGGACACTCTCAGGTATGGACAGACAGATGGACACTCTCAGGTATGGACAGACAGGTGGACACTCTCAGGAATGGACAGGTGGACACTCTCAGGAATGGACAGTTGGACACTCAGGTATGGACAGACAGGTGGACACTCTCAGGTATGGACAGACAGATGGTCACTCTCAGGTACGGACAGACAGGTGGACACTCTCAGGTATGGACAGATAGACAGACACTCTGACTAACTGAGGGACTCTGGTTCATGTTTAATGGTGGATATGAGTGAAGGTGTATGAAGCTGATTGTGTCTTTGTCTCTTCCTCCAGGATGGACCATGGTGGACTGCAGAGACTGAAACCTGGTCTGAGGAAGTGTGAGTGTGTTTTCAGTTTGATTCATGAGAACTTTGAGAAAAACTGGATGAAATATGTAAAAGAAGTGAAAAAAAGTTCAAAATGATGGAAAATGTGTTTTGGCAGAAATGGGCGTGGCCTAAACTGACATTTATCTTGAACCAATGAATCCATGAAACAGAAATGTCCTTCTGTTCGTCACAGTTCAGGAGTTAAAAGATAAATGTTTTATAAATATCCACATGGTGGCGCTACCTGCTCCAAAATGTCCCTCATGTCTCTCCTGCAGATAAAGTTCATTCATTCATACTGACTTCAGCTGTTTGGAGCATTTGGACAAAAATGTGTTTGTAACAGACGACAGTTTGAGGTGAAAATAACAGACTTGATGTGCAAAGACCTTCACTTTACACCAAACTTGATGAAAAAACATGAATATTACTGAATATCACTGTCATGTTGACTGTTCATGTTCTAACTGAACTGTTAAACGTTCACTTACTCTGTATGTCCAAAGCTTTCAGTCACATCTCATGGTCTTCCTCAGTGATGGAGTGTCTCAGTTGTCATGGAGATTGTTTAAGTTTGAATGGTTTCAGTAAAGTAGTTAATAAATCAACAGATGATAAACTGCAGCTGTATTGTGTCTCGTTCTCTCCATCAGATGCCTGTGAACTGGAACTGGATCCAAACACAATGAACAGAAAACTCAAACTGTCTGACAACAACAGGAAGGTGACACGTGTGTATGAGGATCAGTCATATCCTGATCATCCAGATAGATTTGACTCCTATCTTCAGCTGCTGTGTAGAAATGATCTGACTGGTCGCTGTTACTGGGAGGTCGAGAGGAGAGGAAGAGTTTATATATCAGTGAGTTACAGAAGAATCAGCAGGAAAGGATACAGTGATGACTGTTTGTTTGGAAGGAATGATCAGTCCTGGATTCTGAGGTGCTCTGATAATACTGGTTACTCTGTCTGTCACAATAAGAGAGAAACATCCATCTCCTCCTCTTCCTCCTCCTCCTCTGCCTCTAACAGAGTAGCAGTGTATGTGGACTGTCCTGCTGGCACTCTGTCCTTCTACAGAGTCTCCTCTGACACACTGATCCACCTCCACACCTTCAACACCACATTCACTGAAACTCTGTGTGCTGGGTTTACAGTCTGGTCTGATTCCTCTGTAGGAGGGAGAGTCTCTCTGTGTCCTCTGTAGGAGGGAGAGTCTCTCTGTGTCCTCTGTAGGAGGGAGAGTCTCTCTGTGTCTCTGTAGGAGGGAGAGTCTCTCTGTGTCCTCTGTAGGAGGGAGAGTCTCTCTGTGTCCTCTGTAGGAGGGAGAGTCTCTCAGACAGAAACTCTGCGGACTGAAGATCAGCTGCTGAAATCAAACATCACACACTCTGCACTGTGGAGCAGATCTGTCTCAGACACAAACACTCAGTTATTTTTCCTTCTACATGATTCATTGATCACTCCCACCCCGTTTTGAAGCATCCATCTCTAAATGTCCAGACTTCTTAAATTTCTTTAGATTGCAGAAGTTCCTCTGGAAGTGGGAGTTGAAGCAGCTTGCCAGAACTCCAACACAATGGCACTCAGCCGGGGACTAGTGACGTAGAGGATCCACACATCTAGGCCCACACCTCTGTCCGAATGGCATTGCACCCAACCCCAGACTTCATCCCTGCAGGTGGTTAGCCCACAGGGCGGCAGTTCCACGTTGCTTCTTTGGGCTGTGCCTGGCCGGGCCCCTCCCAGGCCCGGCTCCAGGAGGGTGCCCCGGTTTCCCTTTTCCGGGTGAGGTTCCTGTAGCCCTGTGTGGCTGCATCATCTGAGGATATTTTAATCGTTCTTAGTCTGGCCCCTCACCTGCGACCTTTTCAGCCGCTGACTCAGGAAACTGTTCCGTCTTCTCACTCCTTGATCTAACTGCAGCCTTTACAGTGTTGACTTTCCTATTCTCATTAACAGGTTATATAAATGGGTAGGTGTCTCTGGTTCTGCCTTAAACTGTTTTTCTTCATAGTTATCAAACAGATCCTTCAGTGTTTCTATTGGCTCCTCCTCCTCTTGCTCAGCCCCCATCCCCTGTTGTGTCCCTGAAGGGTCCATACTTGGTCCAGTCCTTTTTTACATGTATTTGCTCCCGTTAGGCCATATTATCCAAAAGCAGACAATACACAGATCTACCTCCCCCTAGAACCTAAACTATTAAATAAATTAACTGACCTCAATAACTGTCTTCAAGACATTAAATCCTGGATGGCTGCAAACTTTCTCCAGCTCAATGACAATAAAACTGAAATTAGTTTGTTTGGCCCACAGCATCTAACCAACATAATTTCTCCTCATCTTGGATAAGGAACCCTTCTGTAAAACCACATGCAAAACAAACCTTGGTGTCATATTCGATTCAGTTTCATGCAGCTTTGGATCATTTTTTGTACTACTGACCTGGTCATTCATGCTTTCATAACATTCTGCCTTGATTACTGTAATTCATTATACTTTGGTATCACTCAGTCCAGTTTATCCCATCTTCAACTTATTCAAAATGCAGTAGCAAGAGTTCTGACAAGATCAAACAAGAGAGACCACATTACTCCCATTCTTGCCGCCCTGCACTGGCTGCCTGTTAAGTACAGAATTGATTTGAAAATACTAACGATTGTTTATAAGGCCTTGAATGGACTCAGTCCCCCATGAATTATAGAACTCCTGTTCCCATACTGAACTGGCAGAGAACGGAGGTCATCTGACCAGGGACTTCTATCTGTCCACAGATGCAGGACTAAGTGTTATGGGAACAGGGTCTTCTCTATCGCTGCCCCAAAACTGTGGAATTCTCTTCCTCCCCCATCCGATTGTCCCCCACCATCAAGACTTTTAAGAGACACCTAAAAACTTACTTTTAGTCCCTAGCCTTTAACTGTGACTATCACTATGTACTCTATGACCACATATTTAATTATTGATGTTGTTATAATTAAGAAAAGTCATTCTAATTTGTTTTATTGTTTTTTTTTTTTTCTGAGTGTTTTACGTCAGTGTGAAGCACTTTGGATCTACTATGTTGTGTTTAAGGTGCTATATAAATAAAGTTTAAGTTGAATTAATCTCAGTTGACTCTGCTGTTGTTACTGTCAGGATCCAATGAGCAGCATGCAGCTCTATTCATGTTTCAATCTAATAACATCTGTCCAGCTGTGGAAGCCCACAGTGTTTTTGTGCTTCTCACATGTATTTTATCTGATCATCAATAAAAACTATTCATGGCATTATTGTTGAAAGTATCCTCACTTTACTGACACAATGGATAATATAACAAGCTTTTAAAATACAACACATTGTTAAGGATGAAACCAGACAGCAGTGTGTAGTCGGCTCACATCTCAGATGTCTATGAGTTGTTAACAGCTCCACCAAATACTGATTTTTCCCTCTAAACTTCTCACATGCTTTCATTTCAATAAATGTTCAAATTCTCTGATTCTAACTTTCTGGTTTCTTTCGTCCTCTATGACAGTAAACTGAATATATTTGTGTTGTGGACAAAACAAGACATTTGAGGACACCATCTTCTGACATTAGAGAGACGAAATTACTGATTTATTAACTGAGAAACTCATCATTGTATTCTAGAAAGGATGTCCACTCTCATTTAAAATATTCTATGAAGTTTTGGTTTTTGAGTAGTGTGTCGTTGAAGCACCATCTGAGGGATGTGTGTTGTTTGCTGTCAGTTTCTACAGTTATGTTTATTGGGGCTTGGTCAGAGAAGATAATGGTGCTGATGGTTGATTCTGTAATTCTATACAGTATGGAGTTATTTACTAGAAAGAGGTCAATGTGAGAGTATGATTTATGGAATTGTGAGTAGTAAGAATATTCTCTGTTGTGTGGGTTTCAAATCCAGCAGGCATCACTAAGTCCATAGTCAGATATGTATGGCTTGAGTATGAGTCTATAGGAGTTTGGTTAAGTGGATCTGTCCAGGTGAGGGTTGTTACGGCCCTGCATGTGTGTGTTCGTGTTCTCTTTCTTTTTTTTTGTTTGGTTCCCTCCTCTCCTGCCTCCGGCTCTGGCTCCTCCCACTCCTCCGGCTCCATACCTGGTTCCTGATTGGTGCGGCTTCCTTCGGTGCGCTCCAATCCCCAGCCATCAATCAGAGTCGGACCTTTTAAATAATCTGCAGCCTGTCAGTCGGGGCGGCTGGATCTTTGTGGCCAGTCCGCCTCGCCTTGCTGCTGCGCTATTGTGTTAAATTTTGCTGTGATTTGTTTGAATATGGGTCAGGCTTAGTTATTGTTGACACACACATTCATTAGTTGTTTCTTTGTGTTAGTTCCACTAGGAGTAGGGGTGCTGCTCATCTTTTTGTATTATTGACAATAATCTGTACTAGAGGTTTAGGTAGGTTTTGTTTCTATTTTACTCTTATTACGTTACACGGATTTGTTATCTCTGTTTTAGGAGTCCTCTTTTGGTTCTATTCTTTTGTTTGTTTGAGCAGCATCAATCGGCCCTTGTTTTTGTTTCTGTAAACTTCCCTCTGCTTAGTGGTTTGAGTAACCCTTGATTAATAAATCATTTTATTTTAAACCTTAACATCTGGTTTTTATGTTACTTCCTTCATTTAACGAGCTGGGTTGTAACAAGGGTTAAGTACCAGATTGAAATCACGGAATCATGGAATTTGGATATTTCTGCAAACAGTGAGTGGAAAAACGTGGGTGTGTCTGTATTTGGGGATTATATGTTCACATTTGTTAAACTATCTTTGCCAATTGTTTCATTAATGATTATGAATCTTCCCTCAGTCTGCTACTGTTGTTTATTAATGTATGGAGTCTTCTTGTTGATTAGAATTGGCTTGATTGATGCATTTTTTGTGATTCTATTGCAGTCAGATGGGTTTCCTGTAGGAGACGTATGACAGAGTTTTGCTTTTGGAGGTGGTTGAGGGCTTTGGGTCTTTTAGCAGGAGAGATGAAAGCTCTTATATTCCAGGAGGCAAGTTTAATGGTCATTTCCTATTGTTTCATATCCTAAATAAAGTGGTCATTACTTTAATTGTTCTGAGGTTGAGCAGTGGGAGTTTTGAATAAAGTCTTTCCCATTTTCATACAGGGACAACACAATGACGTTTATATGTGTGAGTGTAATGCTGGTGTGAAAATGTGTCGTGAAAATGTGTAAATTGAACACAATCTGGGTGTGTCAATCTGGACAGCTGTAAGATTGTTTAGCAGGTGCCTGAAGGGGGAGATGTGCTTTGGATTAGCATTTGAGTGGGGGGTACAATTAAAGTACTTAAGTATTATGAGCTTGTTGTATCACATGGGTTACAGCCCAGTTGATCCAAGCTGCTGAGTGATGTTGTTGGTCAGAGATACTAACAGCAGCTGATGATGCTGAGCTGATCTTTATCTCATTAGATGTTCAGTTGGCTCCATCTAGTGGACAGATAGTAGAACTACATCATGTGATATGTGACACTGACTGGGTTTCTGCTACAGGTTAGACTGGTTTTGACGTCACTGATGTTTTTTAGATGTGGACTCTGAAGTTATGAGGATGTGACAGCGTCCTCAGATAAAATGTACACAGACAGCAGGACTGACGAGGGAGAATGAGCAGCTTCTTCTCTCCTGATGTTTCTCTACACATGAAGGTGGAAAGCTTCAGCTGCTGACAGTCTGCTCAAAATTCATCTTTTTAAACTCTTTGATTTGTTGTTTGTTTGTATCAGGATGCAGCAGCAGAGAGCAGACTCTCCTGAACCCAGCTGTGTGTCCATGAAGAGTGACGCGTCTATGGATCATCCTATGACGTTTAAAGATGGACAACCTGCTGATGGAAGGTAAGAAGTTAATAATGGTTGGTTGGCTGTTTGGGCTGAATAAACCTCCTGTGTTATGTGGGGCGGAGCAGGTGAACCAGGCACAAACACCACAGACAGGTTCAATGGAAACAGCTTTAATGCTCAGAAACCAACAGACCATAAAGGGAAAGCAGTTCAGATAAGGTTGAAACCAGCAGGAACAGGTAACAAGAGGAACAGTAACAGACAGGAACAGCATCACAATCTAGTGTCTAGAATGAAAGAAAATGAGTGAGAGCAGTATATGTAGTGAGGAGCTGATGAGGGAATTACACAGTGGCAGCAGTTTAAAGTTTAAAGATGGATGACCTGCTGATGGAAGGTAAGAATTTAAAAGTGAAGTTTGTTATTATCTGACTCTCCTAAGAAGATAGTTTCAGCAGTGACATCACAGTGTACAAGTGAGTCACATGTCAAAGAGTTCAGTTATAAGACACCAACATGGTCACTATATCAATATGTGTGTGTAACTTTGAAAACATCACATCAATAATCAGAGCAGCAGCTAACTTGGATGTGTCTGTCTCGAGCTAACTTCAAAGATGGACCCTGCTGAGCAAAGGTCAGAATATTGATCTCATGATTGATAAACTGACTGAACAGATTTATAACTGACAGAAAGGATTGTTAGACACAAGAATGTTTTTCATTAATGGAAGAAGAGAAAAAAGTCTAAAATGTTTCATTAAAGACAAATCAAAGAAAGACAGAAAATACGATACAATGCATGTTATGTATAAATGTTTCCTTTTCATATCAGTGTTTACTGTGTCATAATTAATAGAAAAACCTTTGGTAAAGAGACAATGAATGGTTTCTCAGGCCACATTAAAATCAAATCAGAACACAGGAAACAAAGTGAAAAGGTGTGTTACATTTCAGTGTTTGTTGTCTTGTCTGTTCTTTCATGCAGCACAATCCATCTCATTAAAACTGCAAACAGTCCCTCACAAATGGAAGTAAACATACAGTCAATAGTACTGTCCCTCAGCCACAGGAAACACTTTGATTGTCAAAGGCTGTCTGTCATGTTTGACTTCACCTCTGCTGCTGTTGATAAGCTCCGCCCATGGCTCTGCCTCCAAGCTGTGATTGGACAGCTGATTATTGTTCAGTTTGACAGGAACATCTTCATCTCTCACAGAGCTTCTTCTTCAGTGTTGGCAGGTGTTTGCTGCCCTCTGCAGGACAACACTGACATGTAACACTTCCTCTCTTTGTTTTCTGTGGTCTGATTTATTTTTTTCATCTTATTCAATTGAACAGACAATACAATTCACCCTCATGTACCGGGCATGTACATCAGGCTGAGTTTATACCTGTTTAATTTCAGACCTTTTTCTTCTCCTTCTGTATGGATCAGATGGGGAAATGGACAAGAGATTATTCTCATAATTTAAAGGAAATCTTAGTATTACAGAGTAAAAGCTGCTTGATGCTGTGTTCATCCATCTGAAGGTGAACTGGGATGTTTATATTTTTCCATCTTTAGTTATTGAGGTTAACACAGATTGTTACTGAGCCATAGAACTCCTGTTGAAATTCCTCACTTCCTTCTTCTTCTGTTGACTCATGACCAAGTCGCTGCCATCCTCTTTTCATCACTGGAGGAATTTGAAAGCATAAGTCACTCTGTTTTGAAAGATTTCTGTTTAATTCTGACATTTAAACTGATGTTTAATCCTTCAGTTCTTTGACTTTAATAGCAATAAAAAATACAGTCAGCAATCAACATGATGACAAATTAGGACAATATTAAAAGATACAAATCTCTCTCCTCATTTGGTTCTGAAATGTAAACTTCTTTCTTTGTATCAGGATGCAGCAGCAGAGAGCAGACTCTCCTGAACCCAGCTGTGTGTCCATGAAGAGTGACGGGTCTATGGATCGTCCTATTTACTTTAAAGATGGACAACCTGCTGATGGAAGGTAAGAATTTAACATCCAGTAATCAGAGCAGCATTTAAAGGAGTTCATTTTTTCATCATGACAGAACATCTTTAATAAGCTGAGTGCAGATTTGAGTCATTAAATGTCCTTAAACGTGAAATTTTCTCCACAGAGTTCAGCAGCAGAGCTCAGAGGTTCCCAGTGATCAGTCTGCACAGCAGCATCAAACACAGCTGGACTCCATATTTATGGTGTGTACATGTACTAACACACCTTTTACTATTAACTCCATCAACCACAGATGAAATACTAAAGTAGCATTCAGGTCCTAACAGTGTCCATGCTGCTCTGTTTAGACCAGCAGGCCTTCAGACTGACACATGAATCACATGTTGTGTTCTACCAGTTTAAATGAAATGTTCACTTTATCTTTCTGTTCCAGCTGCTGGAGGAGAACATCGTCACTTTTGTGAAGAACGAGCTGAAGAGAGTCCAGAGGGTTCTGAGTTCAGATGACCCAGAATGCTTAGAGAGTCAGAGTGAGGATGAGGAGGTGTTGGAAGGTGAGGAGGAAGAGCAGAGGAAGAGCAGCAGAGAGGCATTTCTGAAGATCACAGTGCACTTCCTGAGGAGAATGAAGCAGGAGGAGCTGGCTGAGCGTCTGCAGAGTAAGAGGATTTTAACAGATTTAACATGATGGAGAGGAAATGGAGGCAACATGGGAGAGGTTTATATTTCAAACTCTGCTGTAAATGTGCTGCACACATCTGCATCAGATCAGAGGCTGTTATAATAAAACTTAATGAATAAAACTGATGTAGCGATCATAAATGTCACAGTAGTGTAGGAGCAGAAAGGGTGTGTTTGTCTATTAATAATGATAAATAATTATCTTAAATAGTTATTAATTATTAATAAGAAATTAATTTGGGCCACCACCAGTAAACCAAACAGTCAAATTATCCTCAATGAAGAATCAACTTTGTAAAAGTGAAGGAGTAGAGTCCGAGCTCTGACTATATACACTATATAATAACATATGTACAATGATCACAAAACACTTCTCTTTAAAGTCTGACAATTTATCAACAACCATCAATCAACAAGTCCATCAATGTTCAGTAATAAACGGTCCTACCACTGTGACTAATAACAAACAAAAAATAAATCTAAAATAAGGTGTGTATGAACAAGTCTGTGCAAATAAGCAGGTATGTAGGTGGAAGTCTTGCCACGTGAGAACAGATGCCCGAGCCACCTCATCTGGTTCCTCTCAATAAGGAGGAGCAGTGGGTCTACTCCGAGCTCCTCCCGGATGACCGAGCTTCTCACCCTGAGAGCCCAGTCACCCTACGGAGGAAGCTTATTTCGGCCGCTTGCACCGACTGGTAAATTGAGAGCTTTGCCTTTTGGCTCAGCTCTCTCTTCACCACGACGGATCTGTGCAGAGTCCGCATTACTGCAGACGCCGCACCGATCCGCCTGTCGATCTCCCGCTCCATCCTTCCCTCACTCGTGAACAAGACCCCGAGGTACTTGAACTCCTCCACTTGGGTCAGGATCTCATCCCCGACCCGGAGAGTGCACTCCACCCTTTTCCAGCTGAGGACCATGGACTCAGATTTGGAGGTGCTGATTCTCATCCCGGCCGCTTCGCACTCAGCTGCGAACCGATCCAGTGAGAGTTGGAGGTCACGGTCTGATGAAGCCAACAGGACCACATCATCTGCAAAAAGCAGTGACCCAATCCTGAGGTCACCAAACCGGAACCCCTCAACGCCCTGGCTGCGCCTAGAAATCCTGTCCATAAAGATTATGAACAGGATCGGTGACAAAGGGCAGCCCTGGCGGAGTCCAACCCCCACCGGAAACGAGTCCGACTTACTACCAGCTATGCGGACCAAGCTCTGACACCGGTCGTACAGGGAACGGACGGCCCGTATCAGGGGGTCCGATACCCCATACTCCCGGAAAACCCCCCACAGGACTCCCAGAGGAACACGGTCGAATGCCTTCTCCAAGTCCACAAAACACATGTGGACTGGTTTGGCAAACTCCCATGCACTCTCAAGGATCCTGCAGAGGGTGTAGAGCTGGTCCACAGTTCCACGACCTGGACGAAAACCACATTGCAACTCCTGAATCCGAGGCTCGACTATCCGACGGACCCTCCTCTCCAGTACCCCTGAATAGACCTTACCAGGGAGGCTGAGGAGTGTGATCCCCCTATAGTTGGAGCACACCCTCCGGTCCCCCTTCTTAAAAAGAGGGACCACCACCCCAGTCTGCCAATCCAGAGGCACTGCCCCCGATGTCCACGCGATGCTGCAGAGTTGTGTCAACCATGACAGCCCCACAACATCCAGGGCCTTTAGGAACTCCGGGCGGATCTCATCCACCCCCAGGGCCTTGCCACCGAGGAGCTTTTTGACCACCTCAGCAACCACAACCCCAGAGATAGGAGAGCCCACACCCTGGTCCCCAGGCCCTGCCTCCTTACCGGAAGGCGTGTCGGTGGGATTGAGGAAGTCTTCGAAATATTCCTTCCACTGATCCACAACGTCCCGATTCGAGGTCAGCAGCGCACTGTCGCCACCATACACAGTGTTGACGGTGCACTGCTCCCCCCTCCTGAACTGCGAATGGTGGTCCAGAAGCCGTCTATTCGAAGCCGTCTGGAAGTCGTTCTCCGTGGCCTTAACAAACTCCTCCCATGTCCGGGTTTTTGCCTCAGCGACCGCCGCAGCTGCACTCCGCTTGGCCTGTCGGTACCTGCCTGCTGCCTCCAGAGTCCCACAGGCCAAAATCAATCAATCAATCTTTATTTGTATAGCGCCAAATCACAACAGAGTCATCTCAGGTCTCTTTCCACATAGAGCAGGTCTAAACCGAACTCTTCAGGTTTAATTTAAAGAGACCCAACATTCCCACATGAGCAGCACTTGGTGACAATGGAGAGAAAAAACTCCCTTTAAACAGGAAGAAACCTCAGAACCAGAACCAGACTCACAGTGGGAGAACATCTGCCTTGGCCGGTTGGAGTAGAGAGAGAGAGGAAGGAGAGGAGAGAGAGAGAGAGGAAGGAAGGAGAGGAGAGAGAGGAAGGAGAGGAAGGAGAGGAGAGAGAGGAAGGAGAGGAGAGAGAGGAAGGAGAGGAGAGAGAGAGAGAGAGGAAGGAGAGGAGAGAGAAGCACATTGAAGGTCCGGGACTGGAATCTGTCATCCGGACGTCTACAGGCCCAGATTACCTGTGAGACCAGAAAGCACCGACAACTCCGGGGAAGAAGTTTAGCTTATTGAATGCATTAATAATAGTACATGAATGTTAATGGATATAGATGGATGGATAGAGAGAGAGAGAGGGAGGAGAAGAGAGGAGCTCAGTGCATCATGGGAGTCCCCCGGCAGTCTAAGCCTATAGCAGCATAAACTAGGAGCTCGAACCAGCCCTCAACTCAACTCAACTAAACTTTATTTATAAAGCACTTTAAAACAACCAAAGCTGAAACAAAGTGCTGTACACAAATAAATAAAACAACACAGGAACATAAAACAATTAACAAGAAATAAATACTAAAATAATTGTTTATTGTTTTTAAAACTAATTAAAAACAATAAAACAATAACTAAAAACAAACCATAAAGCACTAGAACAGGAGCAGAGTCTCATGTATGGTTGAACGCCAAGGAATAAAAATGGGTTTTAAGACGAGTTTTAAAAATGGACAGTGAGGAGGCTAGTCTAATATTTAAAGGAAGCTCGTTCCACAATTTAGGAGCGGCAACAGAAAATGCTCTATCCCCTCTGAGCTTCCGCTTTGACCTCGGTACCTCCAGGAGCAGCAGATCAGCTGACCTGAGGCACCGAGCAGGAGCATGGGGGTGAAGGAGCTCAGAGAGGTAAAGCGGGGCCAGACCATTTAAAGATTTAAAAACAAATAAAAGAATCTTAAAATGGACTCTAAAATGCACAGGCAGCCAGTGGAGGGAGGCTAGGATGGAAGTTATGTGCTCCCTCTTACGTACTCCAGTTAAGAGACGAGCGGCTCATTTTGCACCAACTGGAGACGTGCGATGGAGGACTGATTGACTCCAAAATAAAGTGCATTACAGTAATCCAGCCGACATGTGATGAAGGCATGGATTACTGTTTCAAAGTGCTGTTGTGCAAGGAAAGGCTTCACCTTTGCCAGGTGTCTACTATAAAAAAGCTGGACTTCACCACAGCAGTAATTTGCCTATCTAATTTAAAATCACTGTCCATCTTAAAACCCAAGTTTGAGACTGTTGGCTTCAAATAATCTGCCAAAATGCCCAGATCAACAGGGGGGAGGTTCACAAGAGCCACTGGGACCAAATACCATCACTTCTGTTTTTTTCTCATTGAAATTTAAAAAGTTCAAGGCCATCCAGGCTTTGATGTCTTCAAGACATGCCAGCAGTGGTGTGAGGGAAAAAGCATTTTTCTTTTTCAGCAGCACATATATCTGACTGTCGTCGGCATAAAAGTGGAAAGAGATGCCATGCTTTCTCAGGATGGAACCCAGTGGCAGTAAATACAGAGAAAAGAGCAGGGGCCCTAAAATCGGCCCCTGTGGAACCCCATACGGCAGTGGAGCAGAGCTGGATTTGGAGGTTCCAAGGCTTACACTCATGCTTCTGTCGGCCAGATATGATCTGAGCCACACCAGTGCAGTACCACAGATGCCCACTATGTGGCGTAGCCGAGCCACTAGGGTGTTGTGGTCCACAGTGTCAAAGGCTGCAGTTAGGTCCAACAGAACAAGGATTACATGATCACCAGAGTCATTTGCTAGCAGGATATCATTAAAGACCCTCAATAAAGCTGACTCGTGCTATGCAGAGTTTTAAAGCCTGATTGAAAGACCTCCAGGACATCATTCTCATCCAGAAACGACTTTAGCTGAGCATGAACAACTTTCTCCAAGATTTTTGAGATAAAAGGCAGCGTGGAGATGGGCATAAAATTGGCCAGCACGCTGCGGTCAAGACTAGGTTTTTTAAGTAGGGGCTGCACCACTGCATGTTTAAAACTTGCGGGAACAACACCAGAAGACAGACTGCTGTTAATGATAGCCAAAACCGACTGCCCTATGCTAGGGAAAACCTCTTTAAAGAAGTTAGGAGAGACAGCATCACAGGGAGAGCCTGATGGCTTAATATGGCCAACCAAATCTTCTAAGAACAACAGAGACACAGGCTCAAACTTATCAAGAGCTGCAGAACAAGGCACAGGGACAGAGGGGTCAGGTGCAGGAGCTGGGATGAGAGTCCTAGCAGTAGCAACCTTATCAATAAAAAAGTGCAGGAAGCTATTAGTCAATGGTTTTGAATAACACCCGCGGGTTATGACGATTGGACTCAATGATGTTTGACAGGTATTCTCTTTAACGGTATTTTGGTAGCAGCGCCAGCAGTCCTTCAGGATTTGGAAGGAAACCTGCAGCTTGTCCTTCTTCCACTTAGGCTCAGCTTTGCGACACTCCCGTCTAGCTGCGCGCGTTGTTTCATTAAACCAGGGCTCAGATTTAGCCTTGGGCTGCGCAGTTGTTGTTTTTTTAGCCACAGAGTCCAGTATGGTTAGAAAAGGAGGATTCAAACCAAGAGCTGAGGTCCTCTGTGTTAACAGAGGCAGGGCGGACACAGAGCTGATCAAAAGCCACAGAAAACTGGCCAGCAGTAAAAGAGTTAAAAATCCGACGGCTCTGAACAGGGGCGCCAGACTTAACATCAGCACAGGAGAAAGCAACTTCAAACAGTACTGGCATATGATCAGAAATCAAATCGTCACAGATCTCCAAGTTAGATACAGATAGACCATGAGAGAGGACGAGGTCTAATGTGTGTCCATGTTCATGTGTGGGACCAGACACACACTGCACCAAATTAAAAGAGTCAATAAGGCTTAAAAAGTCCTTCACCAACGGCTTATCAGGACAACACACGTGAATATTAAAATCCCTGAAAAAAAGGGCACGGTCATACTTAGGCATGATTTCAGCCAGAAGACCAGAAAAGTCATTCACAAAGTCCTTATTGTATTTGGGGGCTGCACTCACCGGGTCCGATCCAAGTCTCTGTCACACAGAGGAAGTCCAGGCCACAGGAGCTGAAGAAATCCCTCAGGATGAAAGTTTTGTTCGCCAGGGATCTAGCGTTCACCAAGCCAATCCTGGTGGGAGCTGGGGCCTGTGGTCCGGTGGACCGGTGAGCCTGGGGCAGCGTCCTCAGGAGCCAGTGGTTTACCCCTCGCTGAGAGAGCCGAAGGGGGCAGAGGCGGCGGGGCTGGAGTCCATCAAAAGAGCCGGTGACAGGCACTAGGCAAACATCGATGGGTTCGAGGAAGCGCTGGGACACAGCGAGAGGAGGGAGCAATCCATGTCCTGTCCGAGAAATGGACGAAGAGCGTGTCAGCCAGAGCTTCAACTTCACAGGCCGACCGCCGCGTTTACCGCGAACGGGAACGCTTCCGCCGAGAAGGTAAGGCCGAGGCCCGGTACAGGTGAGGCGGAATCCCTGCTAGGAGCGGGGGCAAAGTATACTGTCCACCGTGATCAAATGCACCTAAATCCATGACATTCCGCCGGAAAAACAAAAGAGTCTGGCGATCATACACCAGCAGAGACTCAATTTGTTTAGTGCCAATGGTTAAAAACAGCAAAAACACTAAACATTGCAGGAGCAGCAGACGGCCAGCCAAACACACAGGCGCCATCTTGAAACTCTCCATCATCACCATGGTGACCTAACTATAAGCTTTATCACAAAGGAAAGTTTTAAGCCTACTCTTAAACGTAGAGAGGGTGTCTGGACCCCCGACCCAATCTGGGAGATGGTTCCACAGGAGAGGAACCTGACAACTGAAGGCTCTGCCTTTTAGAGATACTAGGAACCACAAGTAGGTGTTCTAGTAGGGTCATAAGGTTCAATGAGCTGGGAGCGCAGTGTTCTGGTAGGTTCATAAGGTTCTATGAGCTGGGAGCGCAGTGTTCTAGTAGGTTCATAAGGTTCTATGAGCTGGGAGCGCAGTGTTCTGGTAGGTTCATAAAGTTCTATGAGCTGGGAGCGCAGTGTTCTAGTAGGTTCATAAGGTTCTATGAGCTGGGAGCGCAGTGTTCTGGTAGGTTCATGAGGTTCTATGAGCTGGGAGCACAGTGTTGTAGTAGGATCATAAGGTTCTATGAGCTGGGAGCGCAGTGTTCTAGTAGGTTCATAAGGTACTATAAGCTCTTTCAGATAAGATATGATGGAGCCTGACCATTAAGAGCTTTAAAAGTGAGGAGAAGGATTTTAAATTCTATTCTAGATTTTACGGGAAGCCAATGCAGTGAAGCCAAAATGGGAGCAAAAAGCCCTATAGGACTCCTTCTTCAGCTTGACAGAATCCCTCACCGCAGGTGTCCACCAGCGGGTTTGGGTATTGCCGCCACGACAGGCACCGACAACCTTACGGCCACAGCACCTGTCGGCCGCCTTGACAATGGAGGCACGGACCATGGCCCAATCGGACTCAATTTCCCCCACTTCCTCCGGTACATGGTCAGGGAGTTGAAGCTCTCTCTGACAGGAGACTCTGCCAGACGTTCCCAGCAGACCCTCACAATGCGTTTGGGTCTGCCAGGTCTGACCGGCATCCTCCCCCACCATCATAGCCAACTCACCACCAGGTGGTGATCAGTTGACAGCTCCGCCCCTCTCTTTGCCCGAGTGTCCAAGACATGCGGCCACATGTCCGACAACACGACTACAAAGTAAACCTTCGAACTGCGGCCTAGGGTGTCCTGGTGCCAAGTGCACATATGGACTCCTTGATGCTTGACCATGGTATTCGTTATAGATAATCTGTGACGAGCACAGAAGTCCAATAACAGAACACCGCTCGGGTTCAGATCGGGGGGGCTGTTCCTCCCAATCACACCCTTCCAGGTCTCACTGTTGTTGCCAACATGAGCGTTGAAGTCCCCCAGCAGGACGAGGGAATCCCCAGAGGGAGCACTCTCCAGCACCCCTTCTAAGGAGTCCAGAAAGGGTGGATACTCTGAGCTGTTGTTTGGAACATAGGCACAAACAACAGTCAGGATCCGTCCCCCCACCCGAAGGCAAAGGGAGGCTACCCTTTCATCTACTGGGGTAAACTCCAACATACAGGCACCAAACCGGGGGGCTTGAATAAAACAATTAATAATAATCATGACACCAAATTGGATATCGTGACATATCTACTACACAGACACACTTACATGTTCAGATTTCTAGACTTTCTGTAGGATCCACTCACTGATTTCATTTGTTGTTTGTTCATTCAGGGGCTCGTGCTGCAAAGTGTCGACGTAAACTCAAGTCTAACCTGGAGAAGAAGTTCCAGTGTCTGTTTGAGGGGATCGCTAAAGCAGGAAACCCAACCCTTCTGAATCAGATCTACACACCGCTCTACATCACAGAGGGAGGGACTGCAGAGGTCAATGATGAACATGAGATCAGACAGATTGAAACAGCATCCAGGAAACCAGACAGACCAGAAACAACAATCAGACAAGAAGACATCTTTAAAACCTCACCTGGAAGAGATGAACCAATCAGAACAGTGATGACAAAGGGAGTGGCTGGCATTGGGAAAACAGTCTTAACACAGAAGTTCACTCTGGACTGGGCTGAAGACAAAGCCAACCAGGACATACACTTCACATTTCCATTCACTTTCAGAGAGCTGAATGTGCTGAAAGAGAAAAAGTACAGCTTGGTGGAACTTGTTCATCACTTCTTTACTGAAACCAAAGAAGCAGGAATCTGCAGGTTTGAAGAGTTCCAGGTTGTGTTCATCTTTGACGGTCTGGATGAGTGTCGACTTCCTCTGGACTTCCACAACACTGAGATCCTGACTGATGTTACAGAGTCCACCTCAGTGGATGTGCTGCTGACAAACCTCATCAGGGGGAAACTGCTTCCCTCTGCTCGCCTCTGGATAACCACACGACCTGCAGCAGCCAATCAGATCCCTCCTGAGTGTGTCGACATGGTGACAGAGGTCAGAGGGTTCACTGACCCACAGAAGGAAGAGTACTTCAGGAAGAGATTCAAAGATGAGGAGCAGGCCAGCACCATCATCTCCCACATCAAGACATCACGAAGCCTCCACATCATGTGCCACATCCCAGTCTTCTGCTGGATCACTGCTACAGTTCTGGAGGATGTGTTGAAAAGCAGAGAGGGAGGAGAGCTGCCCAAGACCCTGACTGAGATGTACATCCACTTCCTGGTGGTTCAGTCCAAACTGAAGAACATCAAGTATGATGGAGGAGCTGAGACAGATCCACACTGGAGTCCAGAGAACAGGAAGATGATTGAGTCTCTGGGAAAACTGGCTTTTGAGCAGCTGCAGAAAGGCAACCTGATCTTCTATGAATCAGACCTGACAGAGTGTGGCATCGATATCAGAGCAGCCTCAGTGTACTCAGGAATGTTCACACAAGTCTTTAAAGAGGAGAGAGGGCTGTACCAGGACAAGGTGTTCTGCTTCGTCCATCTGAGCCTTCAGGAGTTTCTGGCTGCTCTTCATGTCCACCTGACATTCATCGAGTCTGGAGTCAATCTGCTGGCAGAAGAACAAACAACATCCTGGTGGCCTGAAGTGTTCAGAGACAAATCAACACGTTTCTACCAGAGTGCTGTGGACGAGGCCTTAAAGAGTCCAAATGGACACCTGGACTTGTTCCTCCGCTTCCTCCTGGGTCTTTCACTGCAGACCAATCAGACTCTCCTACGAGGTCTGCTGACAGGAAGTAACTCACAGACCAATGAGAAAACAGTCGATTACATCAAGAAGAAGCTCAGTGAGAATGTGTCTGCAGAGAGAAGCATCAATCTGTTCCACTGTCTGAATGAACTGAAGGATCGTTCTCTAGTGGAGGAGATCCAACAGTACCTGAGATCAGGAAGTCTCTCCACAGATAAACTGTCTCCTGCTCAGTGGTCAGCTCTGGTCTTCATCTTACTGTCATCAGAAAAAGATCTGGACGTGTTTGACCTGAAGAAATACTCTGCTTCAGAGGAGGCTCTTCTGAGTCTGCTGCCAGTGGTCAAAGCATCCAACAAAGCTCTGTAAGTGCACACAGAACTATCCAGATTAATGTTGTTTAATCTTTGCTAAATGAAGAAAAGTAATGTTTGCAATTATTTTTTTCTGCTGATTCTTCTCCAGGTTGAGTGGCTGTAACCTCTCAGAGAGAAGCTGTGCAGCTCTGTCCTCAGTTCTCAGCTCCCAGTCCTCTAGTCTGAGAGATCTGGACCTGAGTACCAACGACCTGCAGGATTCAGGAGTGAAGCAGCTTTCTGCTGGACTGAAAAGTCCACACTGTGGACTGGAAACTCTCAGGTCAGGATTAAACTGTCTGTGAAAGTTTACCCATCAAGCTTTTACTGTCTTTATATATTGGATCTGTGAATTAATTTATTAAAATTATTCTCCAGGTTTAGAGTCTGTAACCTCTCAAAGAGAAGCTGTGCAGCTCTGTCCTCAGTTCTCAGCTCCCAGTCCTCTAGTCTGAGAGATCTGGACCTGAGTAACAACGACTTGCAGGATTCAGGAGTGAAGCAGCTTTCTGCTGGACTGGAGAGTCCACACTGTGGACTGGAAACTCTCAGGTCAGTTTCATTACTGTGTATATAAAGTCATATTTTAGCGTCACCTAGTTTCTAGTTTACTTGAAGAGTTTTTGATACTAAAAAGATTTAGTGTATTGTCTGAACTGAAGAGTTTTTATATCAAGTTTACAGTAAATAAAGCTCTTTTCACACCAACATGTGAGTCAGGATATATGTTTCTGTCATTTATTATTCAATGAAGTGTCAATGTGCATGAATTCTTGAAAATCTAGTTTAAGCTTTTTTTCCCTTCAAATTAAATGATTAAAAACTCAGTTAAACATACAAAACATGATCTAACATCAAAACAACGATACATTTCTATTCAATATTCCTACTATATCTAGAAATGTCAAACAATATTTAACTTTAAAGACATTTCTTCTGCCAAAGTAAAAACAGAATGGCATCAGATTAAACTCTGAGCTTCAGCAGTTGCAGCCTCCAGCAGCAACATGTGCTTTCTCTCCTTCTACTAACCTAAAATGTATCTGCATGACACCAACATACAGCAGGGGGCGCTGAGTGTGAACATAAAGGCCTGAATGACAAAATCCTGTTTATTGAGTTGAGAATGTTTTTAATTAGGGATGCACCGAAATGAAAATTCTTGGCCGAAAACCGAAACACTGAAAGAAATGATTATGCCAATTATTAGTACCATTGCATTTATGGCTATGACTGTGTACTAACCTCACTAAAATCAAGGCATTGCAATTCAAAGAATAAATCAATTACAAAAGTATGAAAATATTATACTGACATTACAACAATGCACAATATAAAATTAAATTAAGTTAAAAATAACACTTAGTTTTACACTTGGTGTTTGTCCGGGGGGGTGGAGGGGCGATTGGTGTCGGTCTAATAAGCAGTGTGTTTGTGTGACTATAAAAGCAGCGCGTGTGAGAGCAAAGCGTCCGTGTAGCTCTCACACAAACACACACACCTTCTCCTGTGCTGTGCGCTTCTCCGTCTCTAAGCGGGTTCTCCGCATCCATCGTGGCCCGGATCATTTCTCGTGCGCGCCGCTTTAATCCCACATCCAAGTAATGATCTTTATAACGCGGATCAATTACAGTCACAATGAAGTGCAGAGGATCCAAATAGATCTCAGTGAAACGTGTGCTCACAGACTCTAAGAGTGTACTTCACTTAAGTGCTGCAATTAAAGGAATAACGTCTGCTACAGATGCATCAGAGGAGCTGATCTCTTTAGTTAGCTGTTTCGGCCGTGTTGTTTCGGTGATAAAAGTATTTCGGCTGAAAACCGAAAATGCGCTTTTGGGCCATTTTCGGCCGAAGATTTTCGGTGGCCGAATTTTCGGTGCATCCCTATTTTTAATGTCATTAGATGAACTGTTGTGTGTGTTCAGTCTGTCAGGATGTCTGATCACAGAGGAAGGCTGTACTTCTCTGGCCTCAGCTCTGAGCTCCAACCCCTCCCATCTGAGAGAGCTGGACCTGAGCTACAATCATCCAGGAGAGTCAGGAGAGAAGCTTCTGTCTGCTGGACTGAAGGATCCACACTGGAGACTGGACACTCTCAAGTATGGACAGACAGATGGACACACTCAGGTATGGGCAGACAGGTGGACACTCTCAGGTATTGACAGATGGACACTCTCAGGTATGGACAGACAGGTGGACACTCTCATGTATGGACAGATGGACAGACACTCTGACTAACTGAGGGACTCTGGTTCATGCTTAATGGTGGATATGAGTGAAGGTGTATGAAGCTGATTGTGTCTTTGTCTCTTCCTCCAGGATTGACCATGGTGGACTGCAGAGACTGAAACCTGGCCTGAGGAAGTGTGAGTGTGTTTTCAGTTTGATTCATGAGAACTTTGAGAAACTGGATGAAATATGTAAAAGAAGTGAAAAAAGTTCAAAATGATGGAAAATGTGTTTTGGCAGAAATGGGCGTGGCCTAAACTGACATTTATCTTGAACCAATGAATCCGAATGAAACAGAAATGTCCTTCTGTTGGTCACAGTTCATGAGTTAAAAGATAAATGTTTTATAAATGTCCACATGGTGGCGCTACCTGCTCCAAAATGTCCCTCATGTCTCTCCTGCAGATAAAGTTCATTAATTCATTCTGACTTCAGTTGTTTGGAGCATTTGGACAAAAATGTGTTTGTAACAGACGACAGTTTGAGATGAAAATAACAGACTTGATGTGCAAAGACCTTCACTTTACACCAAACTTGGTGAAAAAACATGAATATTACTGAATATCACTGTCATGTTGACTGTTCATGTTCTAACTGAACTGTTAAAGGTCCACTTACTCTGTATGTCCAAAGCTTTCAGTCACATCTCATGGTCTTCCTCAGTGATAGAGTGTCTCAGTTGTCATGGAGATGGTTTATGTTTGAATGGTTTCAGTAAAGTAGTTAATAAATCAACAGATGATAAACTGCAGCTGTATTGTGTCTCGTTCTCTCCATCAGATGCCTGTGAACTGGAACTGGATCCAAACACAATGAACAGAAACCTCAAACTGTCTGATAACAACAGGAAGGTGAAATGTGTGAAGGAGTATCAGTCATATCCTGATCATCCAGACAGATTTGATTGCTGGCCTCAGCTGCTGTGTGGAAATGTTCTGACTGGTCGCTGTTACTGGGAGGTCGAGAGTAGAGGAAGAGTTTCTATATCAGTGAGTTACAGAAGAATCAGCAGGAAAGGAGACAGTGATGACTGTTTGTTTGGAGAGAATGATCAGTCCTGGAGTCTGAGCTGCTCTGATGATGGTTGTTACTCTGTCTGGCACAATAAGAGAAAAACATCCATCTTCTCCTCCTCCTCCTCTGTCTCTAACAGAGTAGCAGTGTATGTTGACTGTCCTGCTGGCACTCTGTCCTTCTACAGAGTCTCCTCTGACACACTGATCCACCTCCACACCTTCAACACCATATTCACTGATCCTCTGTATGCTGGGTTTGGAGTCTGCTGGTCTGGTTCAGTCTCTCTGTGTTCCTTGTAGGAGGGAGAGTCTCTCTGTGTCTCTGTAGGAGGGAGAGTATCTCCTGCGGACAGAAACTGAAATTAAACATCACACACACTCTGATCTGTGAAGCAGATCTGTCTCAGACTCAAACACTCAGTTATTTTTCCTTCTACATGATTCATTGATTAGTCTCAGTTGACTCTGATGTTGTTACTGTCAGGATCCAATGAGCAGCATGCAGCTCTATTCGTGTTTCTATCTAATAAATGTGCTTTTGCATAAATATTCTATGTTCATGATGCATAGTTCAAAATTAAAATTTCATCCCATAATTTAATGCAATAAGTAAATAAATAGTTGTAAAAATATAATGTACACAGATGACTTAAAAGTTAAAGTTGTAATTATTGATGTAGAAGCAAAGGCAGACAGGACTCAAGAATCTCTCTTCATGACAAGTGGCCAACAAGGTATTTAGCTTTATTTGTAAATGCTTTGTTTCATTTTGGCACCAAACATAATTTTCTATGTAATTAGTTTCATGCTCTGTACTGTAGACTTTGATGCTTTGTACTTTACTCATTCATTAGTCGCTAGAGTATTTAAGTATTGCAGTAAATCAAGTCTTCATCTGAAAAGTACCTAAAGCTGTGAAATAAATGTGGTGGATTGGAAGGATACTACATTGTACAAGTACCTCAAACTGTACTTCACTGCAGTACTATAATAAATGTACTGAGTTACTTTCCAGCTCTGTTTGTGAAGATCAGTGACAGCAGACTAAAACAAAATGTTTGTTTGAAGTCGGCTGTGAGGAAGCGTTTAATTTCTCGTCTGGTATAGTGCTGGTATAAAACTGAGTCTCCAAGCCTTAATCAGTGGATTATGGAAAAGATGACTTTTTCCCAGGAAATGGGAAAACAAAACAATAGAGGACGCTACACATTAACAATTAAAGACACTGGACATAATATATAATATTATTAACTGAGGAGCCCCCATGTTTTTGTCTGTTTGTTTTTCCCTTGACAGCCTGTTGTCAACCTGTTTTTCCTTAAATTGAAAATACTAAATAAAATAAAAACTGAATGTGTTTAAAGTGAAGAGATGTCTGTGTGATGTTACTGTATGTTTCTGTTGGCTTTGTCAGTTATTAGAGTTTCATGAAACAGAAAATCAGACGCTGATGAAAACTTCAGCTTGATATGTGTTGTTCTGCTTGGTTGTCTTTATGCTCCAACAATAAATTCACCATATTATTCCCCTGCAGAAGGAGGGCTTTGGTTTATTTTGCCACGGTTGTTTGAACCACTAAAGGACTAAAGAGCAGCTGTTGTGTTAACCATCACAACCACACAGAAAACTGAGACTCATTCTGTTCTGTGTTATAACTAAAGGAAGAAATGATTCAGGGAAACTAAAAATGTCCCTTTACCAGGTGAAGGTCAGAGAAGATAATGGTGCTGATGGTTGATTCTGTAATTCTATACAGTATGGAGTTATTTACTAGAAAGAGGTCAATGTGAGAGTATGATTTATGGAATTATGAGTAGTAAGAATATTCTCTGTTGTGTGGGTTTGAAATTCAGCAGGCATCACTAAGTCCATAGTCAGATATGTATGGCTTGAGTATGAGTCTATAGGAGTTTGGTTAAGTGGATCTGTCCAGGTGAGGGTTGTTACGGCCCTGCATGTGTATGTTCGTGTTCTCTCTTGTTTTTGTTTGGTTCCTTTCTCTCCTGCCTCCGGCTCTGGCTCCTCCCACTCCTCCGGCTCCATCCCTGGTTCCTGATTGGTGCGGCTTCCTTCGGTGCGCTCCAATCCCCAGCCATCAATCAGAGTCGGACCTTTTAAATAATCTGCAGCCTGTCAGTCAGGGCGGCTGGATCTTTGTGGCCAGTCCGCCTCGCCTTGCTGCTGCGCTATTGTGTTAAATATGTTGAATATGGGTCAGGCTTAGTTACTGTTAACACACACATTCATTAGTTGTTTCTTTGTGTTAGTTCCACTAGGAGTAGGGGTGCTGCTCATCTTTTTGTATTATTGACAATAATCTGTACTAAAGGTTTAGGTAGGTTTTGTTTTTATTTTACTCTTATTACGTTACACAGATTCATTAGCTCTGTTTTAGGAGTCCTCTTTTGGTTATATTCTTTTGTTTGTTTGAGCAGCATCAATCGGCCCTTGTTTTTGTTTCTGTAAACTTCCCTCTGCTTAGTGGTTTGAGTAACCCTTGATTAATAAATAATTTTATTTTAAACCTTAACATCTGTTTTTTATGTTACTTCCTTCATTTAACGAGCTGGGTTGTAACAAGGGTTAAGTACCAGATTGAAATCATGGAATCATGGAATTTGGATATTTCTGCAAACAGTGAGTGGAAAAACGTGGGTGTGTCTGTATTGTGGGATTATATGTTCACATTTGTTAAACTATCTTTGCCAATTGTTTCATTAATGATGATGAATCTTCCCTCAGAGTCTGCTACTGTTGTTTTATTAATGTATGGAGTCTTCTTGTTGATTAGAATTGGCTTGATTGATGCATTTTGATGAGATTTTTTGTGATTCTATTGCAGTCAGATGGGTTTCCTGTAGGAGACATATGACAGAGTTTTGCTTTTGAAGGTGGTTGAGGGCTTTGGGTCTTTTAGCAGGAGAGATGAAAGCTCTTATATTCCAGGAGGCAAGTTTAATGGTCATTTCCTATTGTTTCATATCCTAAATAAAGTGGTCATTATTTTAATTGTCCTGAGGTTGAGCAGTGGGAGTTTTGAATAAAGTCCTTCCCATTTTCATACAGGGACAACACAATGACGTTTATATGTGTGAGTGTAATGCTGGTGTGAAAATGTGTTGTGAAAATGTGTAAATTGAACACAATCTGGGTGTGTCAATCTGGACAGCTGTAAGATTGTGGAGCAGGTGCCTGAAGGGGGGAGATGTGCTTTGGAGTAGCATTTGAGTGGGGGGGTACAATTATAGTATAAGTATTATGAGCTTGTTGTATCACATGGGTTACAGCCAAGTTGATCCAAGCTGCTGAGTGATGTTGTTGGTCAGAGATACTAACAGCAGCTGATGATGCTGAGCTGATCTTTAGCTCATTAGATGTTCAGTTGGCTCCATCTAGTGGACAGATAGTAGAACTACATCATGTGATATCTGACACTGACTGGGTTTCTGCTACAGGTTAGACTGGTTTTGACGTCACTGATGTTTTTTTAGATGTGGACTCTGAAGTTATGAGGATGTGACAGCGTCCTCAGATCAAATGTACACAGACAGCAGGACTGATGAGGGAGAATGAGCAGCTTCTTCTCTCCTGATGTTTCTCTACACATGAAGGTGGAAAGTGTCTGTAAGTTGACCTGAAGTGACTTCAGCAGGTGAGAATCCTACCAGAGAAATCTGTAAATGTCTGATGAACCATCAGTTTGATCACATTGTGTTGAATCACTGTTTGACTGGACAGTAGAAATGTTTCTGATGATGATTGTCTGTTTCACTAGATTTATTTAATACTTCAGGTTTTACAGAAGATTTAGATTCTTGATGATTTCTTTCTTGGTGAGTTAAAGGAGAGAAGTTTGAGAATTATTTCCTTGTTTTACTGTTAGTGATTCTCAGGTTAAACCAGCAGCACTTTGATTGTCATCTGAGATCATATCATCAGTGAAAAATGCATATTATGTCAGAAGTTGTTGGAAAGCTTGAATCAACTTGGCTGTGGTGCATTTTAATCCAAAACACAACCATCTTCCAACACTGAGACAGACTTGGCTTGACTGAAAGCTCTTTTACAGTCCATGTTGTGAACTGTCCCAGAGGCTGCAGAGTCCTCAGATGGACCTGCTCAGTGTGTCTGATGGGAAGAGCTGCTGCTTCTCTGTTTTCTACAGTATTTGTGACATGTTAGAGAGACGAATGAGAACTAATGTGTCCTGTGATGAAACCTTGTTGTAGTGAGTGAGTGCAGCTCTCCCAGCAGCTGTTTCTCTGCTATGGATCAGTGTGAGGACAGAGAGGAGGGAGTCCCTCCCTCTAAAAGCTCTCTGTGTGGGGAACATGACAGCCAGACCAAAGCTCAGAGGTGAGATGAGGATCTCTAACTGTCCATCACTGTTCTCCACTCACATCACTCCACCATCATTATTCACACTCACTGTCACATCTGACACTCAACTACTGAATAATAAGTCACAATAACTCAGAATGAACTACTAACTTTGTGAGTGAACAAAGAGCTCAACCACTGATTAGTCAACTAATCAACTAAGATGAGACAGCATCTTTCATCAGATGACATTTTGAAGAACAGGAGAACGTTTCTCATCCACTGTCTTCTTACTGATTTTCATTCTGCTTCTAAAACTTCAGCTGCTGACAGTCTGCTCAAAATTCATCTTTTTAAACTCTTTGATTTGTTGTTTGTTTGTATCAGGATGCAGCAGCAGAGAGCAGACTCTCCTGAACCCAGCTGTGTGTCCATGAAGAGTGACCGGTCTATGGATCGTCCTATTGACATTAAAGATGGACGAGCTGCTGATGGAAGGTAAGAATTTAAAAGTGAAGTTTGTTATTATCTGACTCTCCTGAGAAGAGAAATCAATATATAGTTTCAGCAGTGACATCACAGTGTTCACCTGTGCAACAGTCACATGTCAAAGAGTTCAGTGTTATAAGACACCAACATGGTCACTATATCAATATGTGTGTAACTTTGAAAACATCACATCAATGATCAGAGCAGCAGCTAACTTGGATGTGTCTGTCTTGAGCTAACTTCAAAGATGGACCCTGCTGAGCAAAGGTCAGAATATTGATCTCAGGATTGATAAACTGACTGAACAGATTTATAACTGACAGAAAGGATTGTTAGACACAAGAATGTTTTTCATTAATGGAAGAAGATAAAAAAAAGTCTAAAATGTTTCATTGAAGACAAATCAAAGAAAGAAAGATATCAGTGTTTACTGTGTCATAATTAATAGAAACACCTTTGGTAAAGAGACAATGAATGGTTTCTCAGGCCACATTAAAATCAAATCAGAACACAGGAAACAAAGTGAAAAGGTGTGTTACATTTCAGTGTTTGTTGTCTTGTGTGTTCTTTCATGCAGCACAATCCATCTCATTAAAACTGCAAACAGTCCCTCACAAATGGAAGTAAACATACAGTCAATAGTACTGTCCCTCAGCCACAGGAAACACTGTGATTGTCAAAGGCTGTCTGTCATGTTTGACTTCACCTCTGCTGCTGTTGATAAGCTCCGCCCATGGCTCTGCCTCCAAGCTGTGATTGGACAGCTGATTATTGTTCAGTTTGACAGGAACATCTTCATCTCAAAAAGACTCATCTTCATCTCTCACAGAGCTTCTTATTCAGTGTTGGCAGGTGTTTGCTGCCCTCTGCAGGACAACACTGACATGTAACACTTCCTCTCTTTGTTTTCTGTGGTCTGATTTATTTTTTTCATCTTATTCAATTGAACAGACAATACAATTCACCCTCATGTACCGGGCATGTACATCAGGCTGAGTTTATACCTGTTTAATTTCAGACCTTTTTCTTCTCCTTCTGTATGGATCAGATGGGGAAATGGACAAGAGATTATTCTCATAATTTAAAGTAAATCTTAGTTTTACAGAGTAAAAGCTGTTTGATGCTGTGTTCATCCATCTGAAGGTGAACTGGGATGTTTATATTTCCATCTTTAGTTATTGAGGTTAACACAGATTGTTACTGAGCCATAGAACTCCTGTTGAACATCCTCACTTCCTTCTTCTTCTGCTGACTCATGACCAAGTCGCTGCCATCCTCTTTTCATCACTGGAGGAATTTAAACTGATCAGTCACTCTGTTCTGAAATATTTCCTTTTAATTCTGACATTTAAATTGATGATTTATCCTTCAGTTCTTTGACTTTAATAGCAATTAGAAATACAGTCAGCAATCAACATCGATGACAAATTAGGACAATATTAAAAGATACAAATCTCTCTCCTCATTTGGTTCTGAAACGTCAACTTCTTCATTAGTATCAGGATGCAGCAGCAGAGAGCAGACTCTCCTGAACCCAGCTGTGTGTCCATGAAGAGTGATCGGTCTATTATGCTTCCTATTTGGTTTAAAGATGGACAACCTGCTGATGGAAGGTAAGAATCTAATAATGGTTGGTTGGCTGTTTGGGCTGAATAAACCTCCTGTGTTATGTGGGGCGGAGCAGGTGAACCAGGCACAAACACCACAGACAGGTTCAATGGAAACAGCTTTAATGCTCAGAAACCAAAAGACAGGCTTACAGACCATAAAGGGAAAGCAGTTCAAATAAGGTTGAAACCAGCAGGAACAGGTAACAAGAGGAACAGGAACAGACAGGAACAGCATCACAATCTAGTGTCTAGAATGAAAGAAAATGACTGAGAGCAGTATATGTAGTGAGGAGCTGATGAGGGAATTACACAGTGGCATCAGTTTAAAGTTTAAAGATGGACGACCTGCTGATGGAAGGTAAGAATTTAACATCCAGAAATCAGAGCAGCATTTACAGGAGTTCATTTAGTCATCATGACAGAACATCTTTAATAAGCTGAGTGCAGATTTGAGTCATTAAATGTCCTTAAACGTGATGTTTTCTCCACAGAGTTCAGCAGCAGAGCTCAGAGGTTCCCAGTGATCAGTCTGCACAGCAGCATCAAACACAGCTGGACTCCATATTTATGGTGTGTACATGTACTAACACACCTTTTACTATTAACTCCATCAACCACAGATGAAATACTGACGTAGCATTCAGGTCCAAACAGTGTCCATGCTGCTCTGTTTAGACCAGCAGGCCTTCAGACTGACACATGAATCACATGTTGTGTTCTACCAGTTTAAATGAAATGTTCACTTTATCTTTCTGTTCCAGCTGCTGGAGGAGAACATCGTCACTTTTGTGAAGAACGAGCTGAAGAGAGTCCAGAGGGGTCTGAGTTCAGATTACCCAGAATGCTTAGAGAGTCAGAGTGAGGATGAGGAGGTGTTGGACTGTGAGGAGGAGGAGCAGAGGAGCAGCAGCAGAGAGGCATTTCTGAAGATCACAGTGCACTTCCTGAGGAGAATGAAGCAGGAGGAGCTGGCTGAGCGTCTGCAGAGCAGTAAGAGGATTTTAACAGATTTAACATGATGGAGAGGAAATGGAGGCAACATGGGAGAGGTTTATATTTCAAACTGTAAATATGCTGCACACATCTGCATCAGATCAGAGGCTGTTTGTCCTCCACTGATGAGCGGAATAAAACTGATGGAGGAGCAAAAACTACACAGACACACTTACATGTGCAGATTTCTAGACTTTCTGTAGGATCCACTCACTGATTTCATTTGTTGTTTGTTCATTCAGGAACTCCTGCTGCAAAGTGTCAACATAAACTCAAGTCTAACCTGGAGAAGAAGTTCCAGTGTCTGTTTGAGGGGATCGCTAAAGCAGGAAACCCAACCCTTCTGAATCAGATCTACACACCGCTCTTCATCACAGAGGGAGGGACTGCAGAGGTCAATGATGAACATGAGATCAGACAGATTGAAACAGCATCCAGGAAACCAGACAGACCAGAAACAACAATCAGACAAGAAGACATCTTTAAAGCCTCACCTGGAAGAGATAAACCAATCAGAACAGTGATGACAAAGGGAGTGGCTGGCATTGGGAAAACAGTCTTAACACAGAAGTTCACTCTGGACTGGGCTGAAGGCAAAGCCAACTAGGACATACACTTCACATTTCCATTCACTTTCAGAGAGCTGAATGTGCTGAAAGAGAAAAAGTACAGCTTGGTGGAACTTGTTCATCACTTCTTTACTGAAACCAAAGATGCAGGAATCTGCAGGTTTGAAGAGTTCCAGGTTGTGTTCATCTTTGACGGTCTGGATGAGTGTCGACTTCCTCTGGACTTCCACAACACTGAGATCCTGACTGATGTTACAGAGTCCACCTCAGTGAATGTGCTGCTGACAAACCTCATCAGGGGGAAACTGCTTCCCTCTGCTCGCCTCTGGATAACCACACGACCTGCAGCAGCCAATCAGATCCCTCCTGAGTGTGTCGGCATGGTGACAGAGGTCAGAGGATTCACTGACCCACAGAAGGAGGAGTACTTCAGGAAGAGATTCAGAGATAAGAAGCAGGCCAGCACCATCATCTCCCACATCAAGACATCACGAAGCCTCCACATCATGTGCCACATCCCAGTCTTCTGCTGGATCACTGCTACAGTTTTGGAGGATGTGTTGAAAAGCAGTGAGAGAGGAAAGCTGCCCAAGACCCTGACTGAGATGTACATCCACTTCCTGGTGGTTCAGTCCAAACTGAAGAACATCAAGTATGATGGAGGAGCTGAGACAGATCCACACTGGAGTCCAGAGAGCAGGAAGATGATTGAGTCTCTGGGAAAACTGGCTTTTGAGCAGCTGCAGAAAGGCAACCTGATCTTCTATGAATCAGACCTGACAGAGAGTGGCATTGATATCAGAGCAGCCTCAGTGTGCTCAGGAGTGTTCACACAGGTCTTTAAAGAGGAGAGAGGGTTGTACCAGGACAAGGTGTTCTGCTTCGTCCATCTGAGCGTTCAGGAGTTTCTGGCTGCTCTTCATGTCCATCTGACATTCATCAAGTCTGGAGTCAATCTGCTGGAAGAAGAACAAACAACATCCAGGTGGTCTGAAGTGTTCGGAGACAAATCAACACGTTTCTACCAGAGTGCTGTGGACGAAGCCTTAAAGAGTCCAAATGGACACCTGGACTTGTTCCTCCGCTTCCTCCTGGGTCTTTCATTGCAGACCAATCAGACTTTCCTACAAGGTCTGCTGACACAGATAGGAAGTAAGTCAGAGACCAATCAGAAAACAGTCGAGTACATCAAGAAGAAGATCAGTGAGAATGTGTCTGCAGAGAGAAGCATCAATCTGTTCCACTGTCTGAATGAACTGAATGATCGTTCTCTAGTGGAGGAGATCCAACAGTACCTTAGATCAGGAAGTCTCTCCACAGATGAACTGTCTCCTGCTCAGTGGTCAGCTCTGGGCTTCATCTTACTGTCATCAGAAAAAGATCTGGATGTGTTTGACCTGAAGAAATACTCTGCTTCAGAGGATTCTCTACTGAGGCTTCTGCCAGTGGTCAAAGCCTCCAACAAAGCTCTGTAGGTGCACACAGAACTATCCAGATTTATGTAGTTTCATCTTTGCTCAATGAAGAAAAGTAATGTTTGCATTTATTTTGTTCTGCTGATTCTTCTCCAGGTTGAGTGACTGTAACCTCTCAGAGAGAAGCTGTGCAGCTCTGTCCTCAGTTCTCAGCTCCCAGTCCTCTAGTCTGAGAGATCTGGACCTGAGTAACAACAACCTGCAGGATTCAGGAGTGAAGCAGCTTTCTGCTGGACTGAAGAGTCCACACTGTGGACTGGAAACCCTCAGGTCAGGATTCAACTGTCTGTGAACGTTTACCCATCAAGCTTTTACTGTCTTTATATATTGGATCTGTGAATTAATTTATTAAAATTATTCTCCAGGTTTAGTGTCTGTAACCTCTCAAAGAGAAGCTGTGCAGCTCTGTCCTCAGTTCTCAGCTCCCAGTCCTCTAGTCTGAGAGATCTGGACCTGAGTAACAACGACTTGCAGGATTCAGGAGTGAAGCAGCTTTCTGCTGGACTGGAGAGTCCACACTGTGGACTGGAAACTCTCAGGTCAGTTTCATTACTGTGTATATAAAGTCATATTTTAGCGTCACCTAGTTTCTAGTTTACTTGAAGAGTTTTTGATACTAAAAAGATTTAGTGTATTGTCTGAACTGAAGAGTTTTTATATCAAGTTTACAGTAAATAAAGCTCCTTTCACACCAACATGTGAGTCAGGATCTATGTTTCTGTCATTTATTATTCAATGAAGTGTTAATGTGCATGAATTCTTGAAAATCTAGTTTAAGCTTTTTTTCCCTTCAAATTAAATGATTAAAAACTCAGTTAAACATACAAAACATGATCTAACATCAAAACAACGATACATTTCTATTCAATATTCCTACTATATCTAGAAATGTCAAACAATATTTAACTTTAAAGACATTTCTTCTGCCAAAGTAAAAACAGAATGGCATCAGATTAAACTCTGAGCTTCAGCAGTTGCAGCCTCCAGCAGGAACATGTGCTTTCTCTCCTTCTTCTAACCTAAAATGTATCTGCATGACACCAACATACAGCAGGGGGCGCTGAGTGTGAACATAAAGGCCTGAATGACAAAATCCTGTTTATTGAGTTGAGAATGTTTTTAATTAGGGATGCACCGAAATGAAAATTCTTGGCCGAAAACCGAAACACTGAAAGAAATGATTATGCCAATTATTAGTACCATTGCATTTATGGCTATGACTGTGTACTAACCTCACTAAAATCAAGGCATTGCAATTCAAAGAATAAATCAATTACAAAAGTATGAAAATATTATACTGACATTACAACAATGCACAATATAAAATTAAATTAAGTTAAAAATAACACTTAGTTTTACACTTGGTGTTTGTCCGGGGGGGTGGAGGGGCGATTGGTGTCGGTCTAATAAGCAGTGTGTTTGTGTGACTATAAAAGCAGCGCGTGTGAGAGCAAAGCGTCCGTGTAGCTCTCACACAAACACACACACCTTCTCCTGTGCTGTGCGCTTCTCCGTCTCTAAGCGGGTTCTCCGCATCCATCGTGGCCCGGATCATTTCTCGTGCGCGCCGCTTTAATCCCACATCCAAGTAATGATCTTTATAACGCGGATCAATTACAGTCACAATGAAGTGCAGAGGATCCAAATAGATCTCAGTGAAACGTGTGCTCACAGACTCTAAGAGTGTACTTCACTTAAGTGATGCAATTAAAGGAATAACGTCTGCTACAGATGCATCAGAGGAGCTGATCTCTTTAGTTAGCTGTTTCGGCCGTGTTGTTTCGGTGATAAAAGTATTTCGGCTGAAAACCGAAAATGCACTTTTGGGCCATTTTCGGCCGAAGATTTTCGGTGGCCGAATTTTCGGTGCGTCCCTATTTTTAATGTCATTAGATGAACTGTTGTGTGTGTTCAGTCTGTCAGGATGTCTGATCACAGAGGAAGGCTGTGCTTCTCTGGCCTCAGCTCTGAGCTCCAACCCCTCCCATCTGAGAGAGCTGGACCTGAGCTACAATCATCCAGGAGAGTCAGGAGAGAAGCTTCTCTCTGCTGGACTGAAGGATCCACACTGGAGACTGGACACTCTCAGGTATGGACAGATGGACACACTCAGGTATGGGCAGACAGGTGGACACTCTCAGGTATGGACAGACAGGTAGACACTCTCAGGTATGGACAGACAGGTGGACACTCTCAGGTATTGACAGATGGACACTCTCAGGTATGGACAGACAGGTGGACACTCTCAGGTATGGACAGACAGGTGGACACTCTCAGGTATGGACAGATGGACAGACACTCTGACTAACTGAGGGACTCTGGTTCATGCTTAATGGTGGATATGAGTGAAGGTGTATGAAGCTGATTGTGTCTTTGTCTCTTCCTCCAGGATTGACCATGGTGGACTGCAGAGACTGAAACCTGGTCTGAGGAAGTGTGAGTGTGTTTTCAGTTTGATTCATGAGAACTTTGAGAAACTGGATGAAATATGTAAAAGAAGTGAAAAAAGTTCAAAATGATGGAAAATGTGTTTTGGCAGAAATGGGCGTGGCCTAAACTGACATTTATCTTGAACCAATGAATCCGAATGAAACAGAAATGTCCTCCTGTTGGTCACAGTTCATGAGTTAAAAGATAAATGTTTTATAAATGTCCACATGGTGGCGCTACCTGCTCCAAAATGTCCCTCATGTCTCTCCGGCAGATAAAGTTCATTCATTCATACTGACTTCGGCTGTTTGGAGCATTTGGACAAAAATGTGTTTGTAACAGACTTGATGTGCAAAGACCTTCACTTTACACCAAACTTGGTGAAAAAACATGAATATCACTGAATATCACTGTCATGTTGACTGTTCATGTTCTAACTGAACTGTTAAAGGTCCACTTACTCTGTATGTCCAAAGCTTTCAGTCACATCTCATGGTCTTCCTCAGTGATATAGTGTCTCAGTTGTCATGGAGATGGTTTAAGTTTGAATGGTTTCAGTAAAGTAGTTAATAAATCAACAGATGATAAACTGCAGCTGTATTGTGTCTCGTTCTCTCCATCAGATGCCTGTGAACTGGAACTGGATCCAAACACAATGAACAGAAACCTCAAACTGTCTGATAACAACAGGAAGGTGAAATGTGTGAAGGAGCATCAGTCATATCCTGATCATCCAGACAGATTTGATTGCTGGCCTCAGCTGCTGTGTAGAAATGTTCTGACTGGTCGCTGTTACTGGGAGGTCGAGAGTAGAGGAAGAGTTTCTATATCAGTGAGTTACAGAAGAATCAGCAGGAGAGGAGACAGTGATGACTGTGTGTTTGGAAGGAATGATCAGTCCTGGAGTCTGAGCTGCTCTGATGATGGTCGTAACTCTGTCTGGCACAATAAGAGACAAACATCCATCTTCTCCTCCTCCTCCTCTGTCTCTAACAGAGTAGCAGTGTATGTTGACTGTCCTGCTGGCACTCTGTCCTTCTACAGAGTCTCCTCTGACACATTGATCCACCTCCACACCGTCAACACCATATTCACTGATCCTCTGTATGCTGGGTTTGGAGTCTGCTGGTCTGGTTCAGTCTCTCTGTGTCTCTGTAGGAGGGAGAGTCTCTCTGTGTCCTCTGTAGGAGGGAGAGTCTCTCTGTGTCCTCTGTAGGAGGGAGAGTCTCTCTGTGTCTCTGTAGGAGGGAGAGTCTCTCTGTGTCCTCTGTAGGAGGGAGAGTCTCTCTGTGTCTCTGTAGGAGGGAGAGTCTCTCTGTGTCTCTGTAGGAGGGAGAGTCTCTCTGCGTCCTCTGTAGGAGGGAGAGTCTCTCTGTGTCTGTAGGAGGGAGAGTCTCTCTGTGTCCTCTGTAGGAGGGAGAGTCTCTCTGTGTCTGTAGGAGGGAGAATCTCTCTGTGTCCTCTGTAGGAGGGAGAGTCTCTCCTGTGGACAGAAACTCTGCTGACTGAAGATCAGCTGCTGAAATCAAACATCACACACACTCTGCACTGTGAAGCAGATCTGTGTCTCAGACTCAAACACTCAGTTATTTTTCCTTCTACATGATTCATTGATTAGTCTCAGTTGACTCTGCTGTTGTTACTGTCAGGATCCAATGAGCAGCATGCAGCTCTATTCGTGTTTCTATCTAATAAATGTGCTTTTGCATAAATATTCTATGTTCATGATGCATAGTTCAAAATTAAAATTTCATCCCATAATTTAATGCAATAAGTAAATAAATAGTTGTAAAAATATAATGTACACAGATGACTTAAAAGTTAAAGTTGTAATTATTGATGTAGAAGCAAAGGCAGACAGGACTCAAGAATCTCTCTTCATGACAAGTGGCCAACAAGGTATTTAGCTTTATTTGTAAATGCTTTGTTTCATTTTGGCACCAAACATAATTTTCTATGTAATTAGTTTCATGCTCTGTACTGTAGACTTTGATGCTTTGTACTTTACTCATTCATTAGTCGCTAGAGTATTTAAGTATTGCAGTAAATCAAGTCTTCATCTGAAAAGTACCTAAAGCTGTGAAATAAATGTGGTGGATTGGAAGGATACTACATTGTACAAGTACCTCAAACTGTACTTCACTGCAGTACTATAATAAATGTACTGAGTTACTTTCCAGCTCTGTTTGTGAAGATCAGTGACAGCAGACTAAAAGAAAATGTTCGTTTGAAGTCGGCTGTGAGGAAGCGTTTAATTTCTCGTCTGGTATAGTGCTGGTATAAAACTGAGTCTCCAAGCCTTAATCAGTGGATTATGGAAAAGATGACTTTTTCCCAGGAAATGGGAAAACAAAACAATAGAGGACGCTACACATTAACAATTAAAGACACCGGACATAATATATAAATTATTAACTGAGGAGCCCCCATGTTTTTGTCTGTTTGTTTTTCCCTTGACAGCCTGTTGTCAACCTGTTTTTCCTTAAATTGAAAATACTAAATAAAATAAAAACTGAATGTGTTTAAAGTGAAGAGATGTCTGTGTGATGTTACTGTATGTTTCTGTTGGCTTTGTCAGTTATTAGAATTTCATGAAACAGAAAATCAGACGCTGATGAAACCTTCAGCTTGATATGTGTTGTTCTGATTGGTTGTCTTTATGCTCCAACAATAAATTCACCAATAAATTCACCTGCAGAAGGAGTGCTTTGGTTTATTTTGCCACAGTTGTTTGATCCACTAAAGGACTAAAGAGCAGCTGTTGTCTTAACCATCACAACCACACAGAAAACTGAGACTCATTCTGTTCTGTGTTATAACTAAAGGAAGAAATGATTCAGGGAAACTAAAAATGTCTCTTTACCAGGTGAAGGTCAGAGAAGATAATGGTGCTGATGGTTGATTCTGTAATTCTATACAGTATGGAGTTATTTACTAGAAAGAGGTCAATGTGAGGGTATGATTTATGGAATTGTGAGTAGTAAGAATATTCTCTGTTGTGTGGGTTTGAAATTCAGCAGGCATCACTAAGTCCATAGTCAGATATGTATGGCTTGAGTATGAGTCTATAGGAGTTTGGTTAAGTGGATCTGTCCAGGTGAGGGTTGTTACAGCCCTGCATGTGTGTGTTCGTGTTCTCTCTTTTTTTTGTTTGGTTCCCTCCTCTCCTGCCTCCGGCTCTGGCTCCTCCCACTCCTCCGGCTCCATCCCTGGTTCCTGATTGGTGCGACTACCTTCGGTGCGCTCCAATCCCCAGCCATCAATCAGAGTCGGACCTTCTAAATAATCTGCAGCCTGTCAGTCAGGGCGGCTGGATCTTTGTGGCCAGTCCGCCTCGCCTTGCTGCTGCGCTATTGGGTTAAATTTAGCTGTGATTTGTTTGAATATGGGTCAGGCTTAGTTACTGTTAACACACACATTCATTAGTTGTTTCTTTGTGTTAGTTCCACTAGGAGTAGGGGTGCTGCTCATCTTTTTGTATTATTGACAATAATCTGTACTAGAGGTTTAGGTAGGTTTTGTTCCTATTTTACTCGTATTACGTTAGACAGATTCGTTAGCTCTGTTTTAGGAGTCCTCTTTTGGTTCTATACTTTTGTTTGTTTGAGAAGCATCAATCGGCCCTTGTTTTTGTTTCTGTAAACTTCCCTCTGCTTAGTGGTTTGAGTAACCCTTGATTAATAAATCATTTTATTTTAAACCTTAACATCTGGTTTTTATGTTACTTCCTTCATTTAACGAGCTGGGTTGTAACAAGGGTTAAGTACCAGGTTGAAATCACGGAATCATGGAATTTGGATATTTCTGCAAACATTGAGTGGAAAAACGTGGGTGTGTCTGTATTTGGGGATTATATGTTCACATTTGTTAAACTATCATTGCCAATTGTTTTATTAATGATGATGAATCTTCCCTCAGAGTCTGCTACTGTTGTTTATTAATGTATGGAGTCTTCTTGTTGATTAGAATTGGCTTGATTGATGCATTTTGATGAGATTTTTTGTGATCCTATTGCAGTCAAATGGGTTTCCTGTAGGAGACATATGACAGAGTTTTGCTTTTGAAGGTGGTTGAGGGCTTTGGGTCTTTTAGCAGAAGAGATGAAAGCTCTTATAATACAGGAGGCGAGTTTAATGGTCATTTCCTTTTGTATTCCTATTGTTTCCTATCCTAAATAAAGTGGTCATTATTTCAATTGTCCTGAGGTTGAGCAGTGGGAGTTTTGAATAAAGTCCTTCCCATTTTCATACAGGGACAACACAATGACGTTTATATGTGTGAGTGTAATGCTGGTGTGAAAATGTGTCGTGAAAACGTGTAAATTGAACACAATCTGGGTGTGTCAATCTGGACAGCTGTAAGATTGTGGAGCGGGTGCATGAAGGGGGGAGATGTGCTTTGGAGTAGCATTTGAGTGGGGGATGCAATTATAGTATAAGTATTATGAGCTTGTTGTATCACATGGGTTACAGCCAAGTTGATCCAAGCTGCTGAGTGATGTTGTTGGTCAGAGATACTAACAGTAGCTGATGATGCTGAGCTGATCTTTAGCTCAATAGATGTTCAGTTGGCTCCATCTAGTGGACAGATAGTAGAACTACATCATGTGATATCTGACACTGACTGGGTTTCTGCTACAGGTTAGACTGGTTTTGACGTCACTGATGTTGTTTAGATGTGGACTCTGAAGTTATGAGGATGTGACAGCGTCCTCAGATCAAATGCACACAGACAGCAGGACTGACGAGGGAGAATGAGCAGCTTCTTCTCTCCTGATGTTTCTCTACACATGAAGGTGGAAAGTGTCTGTAAGTTGACCTGAAGTGACTTCAGCAGGTGAGAATCCTACCAGAGAAATCTGTAAATGTCTGATGAACCATCAGTTTGATCACATTGTGTTGAATCACTGTTTGACTGGACAGTAGAAATGTTTCTGGATGATGATTGTCTGTTTCACTAGATTTATTTAATCCTTCAGGTTTTACAGAAGATTTAGATTATTGATGATTTGTTTCTTTATGAGTTAAAGGAGAGAAGTTTGAGAATGATTTCCTTGTTTTACTGTTAGTGATTCTCAGGTTAAACCAACAGCACTTTGATTGTCATCTGAGATCATATCATCAGTGAAAAATGTAGGGAGTGTCAGAACTGGTCAGACAGCAACAACCATTTTCCAACACTGAGACAGACTTGGTTTGACTGAAAGCTCTTTTACAGTCCATGTTGTGAACTGTCCCAGAGGCTGCAGAGTCCTCAGATGGACCTGCTCAGTGTGTCTGATGGGAAGAGCTGCTGCTTCTCTGTTTTCTACAGTATTTGTGACATGTTAGAGAGACGAATGAGAACTAATGTGTCCTGTGTTGAAACCTTGTTGTAGTGAGTGAGTGCAGCTCTCCCAGCAGCTGTTTCTCTGCTATGGATCAGTGTGAGGACAGAGAGGAGGGAGTCCCTCCCTCTAAAAGCTCTCTGTGTGGGGAACATGACAGCCAGACCAAAGCTCAGAGGTGAGATGAGGATCTCTAACTGTCCATCACTGTTCTCCACTCACATCACTCCACCATCATTATTCACACTCACTGTCACATCTGACACTCAACTACTGAATAATAAGTCACAATAACTCAGAATGAACTACTAACTTTGTGAGTTAACAAAGAGCTCAACCACTGATTAGTCAACTAATCAACTAAGATGAGACAGCATCTTTCATCAGATGACATTTTGATGAACAGGAGAACGTTTCTCATCCACTGTCTTCTTACTGATTTTCATTCTGCTTCTAAAACTTCAGCTGCTGACAGTCTGCTCAACATTCATCTTTTTGAACTCTTTGATTTGTTGTTTGTTTGTATCAGGATGCAGCAGCAGAGAGCAGACTCTCCTGAACCCAGCTGTGTGTCCATGAAGAGTGACCAGTCTAAGGATTCTCCTCTTGTGTTTAAAGATGGACAACCTGCTGATGGAAGGTAAGAGTCTAAAAATGGTTGGTTGGCTGTTTGGGCTGAATAAACCTCCTGTGTTATGTGGGGCGGAGCAGGTGAACCAGGCACAGACACCACAGACAGGTTCAATGGAAACAGCTTTAATGCTCAGAAACCAACAGACAGGCTTACAGACCATAAAGGGAAAGCAGTTCAAATAAGGTTGAAACCAGCAGGAACAGGTAACAAGAGGAACATGAACAGACAGGAACAGCATCACAATCTAGTGTCTAGAATGAAAGAAAATGACTGAGAGCAGTATATGTAGTGAGGAGCTGATGAGGGAATTACACAGTGGCAGCAGGTGAGCAGGTGGGTTTGAAACTGAAGGCAGGGACAGAAACAGACAGGACAACACAAACAGAGCTTCAACAGGAATCATGACAGTCGTCCCCTCAAGGGACAGCTCCCAAATGTCCCTCCAGGCTGGTCAGGAGAGATGGACAGGACCTCTCTGGAGGATGGAAGAGCTGCTCAGGGCAGAAACTTTGGAGACCAAGGTGTCAACAAAACCATGTAGAAAGGGGGTCAAGAGACAGTGGCCAACATTGCTTTGACATTTCAGGAGCTGGGCAGCAGTTCATAATTTAGGGATTTAGGCTGCTTTCTCCTGCATTAGACCAAATCTGTTTGATTACTTGTTTTTATAAAACATTATTGTACAACCTCACTGCAGTCAACATAATTTACAAAATAAAGCAACCAAGCTTTACTAAAATCAATTGTAGGCTAACAAAAATACAGTTCTTTGGTTTTAACTAAATGCTTTTGTGATTTATTTGGTTCTGAAACGTCAACTTCTTCATTAGTATCAGGATGCAGCAGCAGAGAGCAGACTCTCCTGAACCCAGCTGTGTGTCCATGAAGAGTGACTGGTCTGTGGATCGTCCTCCTAAGTTTAAAGATGAACAATCTGCTGATGGAAGGTATGAATTTATCATCCAGTAATCAGAGCAGCATTTACTGGAGTTCATTTTGTCATCATGACAGAACATCTTTAATAAGCTGAGTGCAGATTTGAGTCATTAAATGTCCTTAAACGTGATGTTTTCTCCACAGAGTTCAGCAGCAGAGCTCAGAGGTTCCCAGTGATCAGTCTGCACAGCAGCATCAAACACAGCTGGACTCCATATTTATGGTGTGTACATGTACAAACACACCTTTTACTATTAATTCCATCAACCACAGATGAAATACTAAAGTAGCATTCAGGTCCTAACAGAGTCCATGCTGCTCTGTTTAGACCAGCAGGCCTTCAGACTGACCGAGAATCACATGTTGTGTTCTACCAGTTTAAATGAAATGTTCACTTTATCTTTCTGTTCCAGCTGCTGGAGGAGAACATCGTCACTTTTGTGAAGAACGAGCTGAAGGGAGTCCAGAGGGGTTTGAGCCTGGATTACCAAGAATGCTTAGAGAGTCAGAGTGAGGATGAGGAGGTGTTGGACGGTGAGGAGGAAGAGCAGAGGAGGAGCAGCAGAGAGGCATTTCTGAAGATCACTCTGCACTTCCTGAGGAGAATGAAGCAGGAGGAGCTGGCTGAGCGTCTGCAGAGCAGTAAGAGGATTTTAACAGATTTAACATGATGGAGAGGAAATGGAGGCAACATGGGAGAGGTTTATATTTCAAACTCTGCTGTTAATATGCTGCACACATCTGCATCAGATCAGAGGCTGTTTGTCCTCCACTGATGAGCTGAATAAAACTGATGGAGGAGGAAAAACTACTCAGACACACTTACATGTTCAGATTTCTAGACTTTCTGTAGGATCCACTCACTGATTTCATTTGTTGTTTGTTCATTCAGGAGCTCGTGCTGCAAAGTGTCGACGTAAACTCAAGTCTAACCTGGAGAAGAAGTTCCAGTGTCTGTTTGAGGGGATCGCTAAAGCAGGAAACCCAACCCTTCTGAATCAGATCTACACACCGCTCTACATCACAGAGGGAAGGACTGCAGAGGTCAATGATGAACATGAGATCAGACAGATTGAAACAGCATCCAGGAAACCAGACAGACCAGAAACAACAATCAGACAAGAAGACATCTTTAAAGCCTCACCTGGAAGAGATGAACCAATCAGAACAGTGATGACAAAGGGAGTGGCTGGCATTGGGAAAACAGTCTTAACACAGAAGTTCACTCTGGACTGGGCTGAAGACAAAGCCAACCAGGACATACACTTCACATTTCCATTCACTTTCAGAGAGCTGAATGTGCTGAAAGAGAAAAAGTACAGCTTGGTGGAACTTGTTCATCACTTCTTTACTGAAACCAAAGGTTTCTGCAGGTTTGAAGAGTTCCAGGTTGTGTTCATCTTTGACGGTCTGGATGAGTGTCGACTTCCTCTGGACTTCCACAACACTGAGATCCTGACTGATGTTACAGAGTCCACCTCAGTGGATGTGCTGCTGACAAACCTCATCAGGGGGAAACTGCTTCCCTCTGCTCGCCTCTGGATAACCACACGACCTGCAGCAGCCAATCAGATCCCTCCTGAGTGTGTCGGCATGGTGACAGAGGTCAGAGGGTTCACTGACCCACAGAAGGAGGAGTACTTCAGGAAGAGATTCAAAGATGAGGAGCAGGCCAGCACCATCATCTCCCACATCAAGACATCACGAAGCCTCCACATCATGTGCCACATCCCAGTCTTCTGCTGGATCACTGCTACAGTTCTGGAGGATGTGTTGAAAAGCAGAACGGGAGGAGAGCTGCCCAAGACCCTGACTGAGATGTACATCCACTTCCTGGTGGTTCAGTCCAAACTGAAGAACATCAAGTATGATGGAGGAGCTGAGACAGATCCACACTGGAGTCCAGAGAGCAGGAAGATGATTGAGTCTCTGGGAAAACTGGCTTTTGAGCAGCTGCAGAAAGGCAACCTGATCTTCTATGAATCAGACCTGACAGAGTGTGGCATCGATATCAGAGCAGCCTCAGTGTACTCAGGAGTGTTCACACAGGTCTTTAAAGAGGAGAGAGGGCTGTACCAGGACAAGGTGTTCTGCTTCGTCCATCTGAGCGTTCAGGAGTTTCTGGCTGCTCTTCATGTCCATCTGACATTCATCAAGTCTGGAGTCAATCTGCTGGCAACATCCTGGTCTAAAGCATTCAGAGACAAATCAACACATTTCTACCAGAGTGCTGTGGACGAGGCCTTAAAGAGTCCAAATGGACACCTGGACTTGTTCCTCCGCTTCCTCCTGGGTCTTTCACTGCAGACCAATCAGACTCTCCTACGAGGTCTGCTGACACAGACAGGAAGTAGCTCAAAGACCAATCAGAAAACAGTCGAGTACATCAAGAAGAAGATCAGTGAGAATGTGTCTGCAGAGAGAAGCATCAATCTGTTCCACTGTCTGAATGAACTGAATGATCGTTCTCTAGTGGAGGAGATCCAACAGTACCTGAGATCAGGAAGTCTCTCCACAGATAAACTGTCTCCTACTCAGTGGTCAGCTCTGGTCTTCATCTTACTGTCATCAGAAAAAGATCTGGACGTGTTTGACCTGAAGAAATACTCTGCTTCAGAGGAGGCTCTTCTGAGGCTGCTGCCAGTGGTCAAAGCCTCCAACAAAGCTCTGTAGGTGCACACAGAACTATCCAGATTAATGTGGTTTAATATTTGCTAAATGAAGAAAAGTAATGTTTGCAATTCTTTTGTTCTGCTGATTCTTCTCCAGGTTGAGTGACTGTAACCTCTCAGAGAGAAGCTGTGCAGCTCTGTCTTCAGTTCTCAGCTCCCAGTCCTCTAGTCTGAGAGATCTGGACCTGAGTAACAACAACCTGCAGGATTCAGGAGTGAAGCAGCTTTCTGCTGGACTGGAGAGTCCACACTGTGGACTGGAAACTCTCAGGTCAGTTTCATTACTGTGTATATAAAGTAAATTATTTTAGCGTCACCTAGTTTCTAGTTTACTTGAAGAGTTTTTGATACTAAAAATATTTAGTGTATTGTCTGAACTGAAGTGTTTTCATATCAAGTTTACAGCAAATACAGCTCTTTTCACACCAACATATGAGTCAGGATCTATGTTTCTGTCATTTATTATTCAATGAAGTGTCAATGTGCATGAATTCATGAAAATCTAGTATATCCTTTTTTCCCCTTCGTATTGAATTATTAAAAACTCAATGAAACAAAATCAGAAATATGATGGAAGATGTTAAATGTGTCAATTAAGTCACAGTGAATATAATTTAAATCTTCTTTATATCTAAATGTCAAACAATATTTAACTTTAAGGACATTTCTTCTGCCAAAGTTAAAACAGAATGGCATCAGATTAAACTCTGAGCTTCAGCAGTTGCAGCCTCCAGCAGGAACATGTGCTTTCTCTCCTTCTACTAACCTAAAATGTATCTGCATGACACCAACATACAGCAGGGGGCGCTGAGTGTGAACATAAAGGCCTGAAGGACAAAATCCTGTTTATTGAGTTGAGAATGTTTTTAAGCTCATTAGATGATCTGTTGTGTGTGTTCAGTCTTTCAGGATGTCTGATCACAGAGGAAGGCTGTGCTTCTCTGGCCTCAGCTCTGAGCTCCAACCCCTCCCATCTGAGAGAGCTGGACCTGAGCTACAATATTCCAGGAGACTCAGGAGAGAAGCTTCTGTCTGCTGGACTGAAGGATCCACACTGGAGACTGGACACTCTCAGGTATGGACAGACAGATGGACACTCTCAGGTATGGACAGACAGATGGACACTCAGGTATGGACAGACAGGTGGACACTCTCAGGTACGGACAGACAGGTGGACACTCTCAGGTATGGACAGACAGGTGGACACTCTCAGATATGGACAGACAGGTGGACACTCTCAGGCATGGACAGACGGGGGGACACTCAGGTATGGACAGACAGGTGGACACTCTCAGGTATGGACAGACAGGTGGACACTCTCAGGTATGGACAGATGGACAGACACTTTGACTAACTGAGGGACTCTGGTTCATGTTTAATGGTGGATATGAGTGAAGGGGTATGAAGCTGATTGTGTCTTTGTCTCTTCCTCCAGGATGGACCATGGTGGACTGCAGAGACTGAAACCTGGTGTGAGGAAGTGTGAGTGTGTTTTCAGTTTGATTCATGAGAACTTTGAGGAAAACGGGATGAAATATGTAAAAGAAGTGAAAAAAGATTGAAATGAAAATAACAGACTTGATGTGCAAAGACCTTCACTTTACACCAAACTTGATGAAAAAACATGAATATTACTGAATATCACTGTCATGTTGACTGTTCATGTTCTAACTGAACTGTTAAAGGTCCACTTACTCTGTATGTCCAAAGCTTTCAGCCACATCTCATGGTCTTCCTCAGTGATGGAGTGTCTCAGTTGTCATGGAGATGGTTTAAGTGATTGTCAGTAAAGTAGTTAATAAATCAACAGATAATAAACTGCAGCTGTATTGTGTCTCATTCTCTCCATCAGATGCCTGTGAACTGGAACTGGATCCAAACACAATGCACACAAACCTCAAACTGTCTGACAACAACAGGAAGGTGACATTTGTGGAGGAGGATCAGTCATATCCTGATCATCCAGACAGATTTGACTCCTGGTCTCAGCTGCTGTGTAGCAATGTTCTGACTGGTCGCTGTTACTGGGAGGTCGAGTGGAGAGGAGAGGCTTATATATCAGTGAGCTACAGAAGAATCAGAAGGAGAGGAGGCAGTGTTGACTGTTTGCTTGGATATAATGATCAGTCCTGGAGTCTGTTTTGCTCTGATGGTCATTACTCTGTCTGGCACAATAAGAGAGAAACACCCATCTCCTCCTCCTCCTCCCCCTCCTCCTCCTGCTCCTCCTCCTCCTCCTCCTCTGTCTCTAACAGAGTAGCAGTGTATGTGGACTGTCCTGCTGGCACTCTGTCCTTCTACAGAGTCTCCTCTGACACACTGATCCACCTCCACACCTTCAACACCACATTCACTGAACCTCTGTATGCTGGGTTTTGGGTCTGTCCTGGTTCAGTCTCTCTGTGTCCTCTGTAGAAGGATTAAAAACTATTCATGGCATTATTGTTGAAAGCTTCCTCACTTTACTGACACAATGGATAATATAACAAGCTTTTAAAATACAACACATTGTTAAAGATGAAACCAAAAAGCAGTGTGTAGTCGGCTCACAGTTCAGATGTCTATGAGTTGTTAACAGCTCCACCAAATACTGATTTTTCCCTCTAAACTTCTCACATGCTTTCATTTCAATAAATGTTCAAATTCTCTGATTCTAGCTTTCTGGTTTCTTTCGTCCTCTATGACAGTAAACTGAATATATTTGTGTTGTGGTCAAAACAAGACATTTGAGGACACCATCTTCTGACATTGGCACCTCGTTCTCTTCACACATGATTTTGGTTTCCAATGACTGTTGTTATGTCATTTTGGTCTCAACAAATCATACAGTGTACATCAGTAGAGATTTTACACTTGACTGATTTGTTCATCAAGAGCTGATGTGTGATTTAAGTATTCCCTGAAGTTGTTTAGACCAATGTGTTTGATTCTTGAATTAATATAAAGAAATAAACAGTCTGAGTTTCCACTGCAGTAGTAAACAGCTCCCAATGAAAGATCTTGAAAAGACTTGCCCATGGTTAAACCTGATGGCTGAGCCCTGATGTAAAGCATTAAGGCATCTAACAAGAAACACAACATTCACAACACAAACTAACATGAAGAAAAACATTTGAAAGAAATGAAAGACTGTCAGGAACTGTGAAGGTTGAATATTTGGTCAGATTCTTCAAACTGTATTATATTACATTATACTAGCTCCACATCTGTCCTCCCTCCTTCTGACCAAAGCTGAGAGTAGAAAAGCTTCATCTAGCAGCTTCTCATGTTGAGCTACACTGAGCGTCACTTTCAGCAGCAGCTCATATCAGCTGTCAGTCACTTGATGACTACATTAAACTTGTCTGTTGTCAGTTTGTGTGTCTGTACATACAAACTGACTCCACTGTACAATCTAAATGTTTCTGTAGTCCCAACAGAGTGAGACGTCTTCTCTCTGATACAGCACTCTGTCACATGGCTGCTGTGTGCTTCATCTGCTTTATGTCTGAATCAGATATCTCATTTCAATCTTTCTTCCTTTTATACTGCATTTGTTTGTGTTACGATATTAGATACAGGTAAATAAAATCTTTATCAATTTAGGTTTCTGAAAAGGAGAAAATAATGTGGTGCTGAAACTGAAACTCTGAGTATCGTATCAGGACTGAAACATTTCACACAACACCCAGCAGCAGCTCTTCATTCTCACCAATTATTTCCCTCTTATGACTGCTATTGATGTTTCTCAGAAGTTGCATGATGATGTTCCTGGTGTATCATTGTATTCTAGAAAGGATGTCCACTCTCATTTAAAATATTCTATGAAGTTTTGGTTTTTGAGTAGTGTGTCGTTGAAGCACCATCTGAGGGATGTGTGTTGTTTGCTATCAGTTTCTACAGTTATGTTTATTGGGGCTTGGTCAGAGAAGATAATGGTGCTGATGGTTGATTCTGTAATTCTATACAGTATGGAGTTATTTACTAGAAAGAGGTCAATGTGAGAGTATGATTTATGGAATTGTGAGTAGTAAGAATATTCTCTGTTGTGGGTTTCAAATTCAGCAGGCATCACTAAGTCCATAGTCAGATATGTATGGCTTGAGTATGAGTCTATAGGAGTTTGGTTAAGTGGATCTGTCCAGGTGAGGGTTGTTACAGCCCTGCATGTGTGTGTTTGTGTTCTCTCTCTTTTTTTTGTTTGGTTCCCTCCTCTCCTGCCTCTGGCTCTGGCTCCTCCCACTCCTCCTGCTCCATCCCTGGTTCCTGATTGGTGCGGCTTCCTTCGGTGTGCTCCAATCCCCAGCCATCAATCAGAGTCGGACCTTTTAAATAATCTGCAGCCTGTCAGTCAGGGCGGATGGATCTTTGTGGCCAGTCCGCCTCGCCTTGCTGCTGCGCTATTGTGTTAAATTTAGCTGTGATTTGTTTGAATATGGGTCAGGCTTAGTTATTGTTGACACACACATTCATTAGTTGTTTCTGTGTGTTAGTTCCACTAGGAGTAGGGGTGCTGCTCATCTTTTTGTATTTTTGACATCAATCTGTACTAGAGGTTTAGGTAGGTTTTGTTTCTATTTTACTCTTATTACGTTACACAGATTCGTTAGCTCTGTTTTAGGAGTCCTCTTTTGGTTATATTCTTTTGTTTGTTTGAGCAGCATCAATCGGCCCTTGTTTTTGTTTCTGTAAACTTCCCTCTGCTTAGTGGTTTGAGTAACCCTTGATTAATAAATCATTTTATTTTAAACCTTAACATCTGGTTTTTATGTTACTTCCTTCATTTAACGAGCTGGGTTGTAACAAGGGATAAGTACCAGATTGAAATCACGGAATCATGGAATTTGGATATTTCTGCAAACAGTGAGTGGAAAAACGTGGGTGTGTCTGTATTTGGGGATTATATGTTCACATTTGTTAAACTATCATTGCCAATTGTTTCATTAATGATGATGAATCTTCCCTCAGAGTCTGCTACTGTTGTTTATTAATGTATGGAGTCTTCTTGTTGATTAGAATTGGCTTGATTGATGCATTTTACTGAGATTTTTTGTGATTCTATTGCAGTCAGATGGGTTTCCTGTAGGAGACATATGACAGAGTTTTGCTTTTGAAGGTGGTTGAGGGCTTTGGGTCTTTTAGCAGGAGAGATGAAAGCTCTTATATTCCAGGAGGCGAGTTTAATGGTCATTTCCTATTGTATTCCTATCCTAAATAAAGTGGTCATTATTTTAATTGTTCTGAGGTTGAGCAGTGGGAGTTTTGAAGTTTTGTTGGTCAGAGATATTAATAGCAGCTGATGATGCTGAGCTGATCTTTAGCTCATTAGATGTTCAGTTGGCTCCATCTAGTGGACTAATAGTAGAACTACATCATGTGATATCTGACACTGACTGGGTTTCTGCTACAGGTTAGACTGGTTTTGACGTCACTGATGTTTTTTAAAGGCGGACTCTGAAGTTATGAGGGTGTGACAGCGTCCTCAGATCAAATGCACACAGACAGCAGGACTGACGAGGGAGAATGAGCAGCTTCTTCTCTCCTGATGTTTCTCTACACATGAAGGTGGAAAGTGTCTGTAAGTTGACCTGAAGTGACTTCAGCAGGTGAGAATCCTACCAGAGAAATCTGTAAATGTCTGATGAACCATCAGTTTGATCACATTGTGTTGAATCACTGTTTGACTGGACAGTAGAAATGTTTCTGATGATGATTGTCTGTTTCACTAGATTTATTTAATCCTTCAGGTTTTACAGAAGATTTTGATTCTTGATGAATTGTTTTTTTTATGAGTTAAAGGAGAAAAGTTTGAGAATGATTTCCTTGTTTTACTGTTAGTGATTCTCAGGTTAAACCAACAGCACTTTGATTGTCATCTGAGATCATATCATCAGTGAAAAATGCATATTATGTCAGAAGTTGTTGGAAAGCTTGAATCAACTTGTCGGTTTTTTAATCCAAAACACAACCATCTTCCAACACTGAGACAGACTTGGTTTGACTGAAAGCTCTTTTACAGTCCATGTTGTGAACTGTCCCAGAGGCTGCAGAGTCCTCAGATGGACCTGCTCAGTGTGTCTGATGGGAAGAGCTGCTGCTTCACTGTTTTCTACAGTATTTGTGACATGTTAGAGAGACGAATGAGAACTAATGTGTCCTGTGATGAAACCTTGTTGTAGTGAGTGAGTGCAGCTCTCCCAGCAGCTGTTTCTCTGCTATGGATCAGTGTGAGGACAGAGAGGAGGGAGTCCCTCCCTCTAAAAGCTCTCTGTGTGGGGAACATGACAGCCAGACCAAAGCTCAGAGGTGAGATGAGGATCTCTAACTGTCCATCACTGTTCTCCACTCACATCACTCCACCATCATTATTCACACTCACTGTCACATCTGACTCTCAACTACTGAATAATAAGTCACAATAACTCAGAATGAACTACTAACTTTGTGAGTTAACAAAGAGCTCAACCACTGATTAGTCAACTAATCAACTAAGATGAGACAGCATCTTTCATCAGATGACATTTTGATGAACAGGAGAACGTTTCTCATCCACTGTCTTCTTACTGATTTTCATTCTGCTTCTAAAACTTCAGCTGCTGACAGTCTGCTCAACATTCATCTTTTTAAACTCTTTGATTTGTTGTTTGTTTGTATCAGGATGCAGCAGCAGAGAGCAGACTCTCCTGAACCCAGCTGTGTGTCCATGAAGAGTGACCAGTCTAAGGAGTCTCCTCTTGTGTTTAAAGATGGACAACCTGCTGATGGAAGGTAAGAATTGAATAATGGTTGGTTGGCTGTTTGGGCTGAATAAACCTCCTGTGTTATGTGGGGCGGAGCAGGTGAACCAGGCACAAACACCACAGACATGTTCAATGGAAACAGCTTTAATGCTCAGAAACCAACAGACAGGCTTACAGGCCATAAAGGGAAAGCAGTTCAAATAAGGTTGAAACCAGCAGGAACAGGTAACAAGAGGAACAGGAACAGACAGGAACAGCATCACAATCTAGTGTCTAGAATGAAAGAAAATGAGTGAGAGCAGTATATGTAGTGAGGAGCTGATGAGGGAATTACACAGTGGCATCAGTTTAAAGTTTAAAGATGGACGACCTGCTGATGGAAGGTAAGAATTTAAAAGTGAAGTTTGTTATTATCTGACTCTCCTAAGAAGATAGTTTCAGCAGTGACATCACAGTGTACAAGTGAGTCACATGTCAAAGAGTTCAGTTATAAGACACCAACATGGTCACTATATCAATATGTGTGTGTAACTTTGAAAACATCACATCAATAATCAGAGCAGCAGCTAACTTGGATGTGTCTGTCTTGAGCTAACTTCAAAGATGGACCCTGCTGAGCAAAGGTCAGAATATTGATCTCAGGATTGATAAACTGACTGAACAGATTTATAACTGACAGAAAGGATTGTTAGACACAACAATGTTTTTCATTAATGGAAGAAGAGAAAAAAGTCTAAAATGTTTCATTAAAGACAAATCAAAGAAAGACAGAAAATAAGATACAATGCATGTTATGTATACATGTTTCCTTTTCATATCAGTGTTTACTGTGTCATAATTAATAGAAAAACCTTTGGTAAAGAGACAATGAATGGTTTCTCAGGCCACATTAAAATCAAATCAGAACACAGGAAACAAAGTGGAAAGGTGTGTTACATTTCAGTGTTTATTGTCTTGTCTGTTCTTTCATGCAGCACAATCCATCTCATTAAAACTGCAAACAGTCCCTCACAAATGGAAGTAAACATACAGTCAATAGTACTGTCCCTCAGACACAGGAAACACTTTGATTGTCAAAGGCTGTCTGTCATGTTTGACTTCACCTCTGCTGCTGTTGATAAGCTCCGCCCATGGCTCTGCCTCCAAGCTGTGATTGGACAGCTGATTATTGTTCAGTTTGACAGGATCATCTTCATCTCAGAAAGACTCATCTTCCTCTCTCACAGAGCTTCTTATTAAGTGTTGGCAGGTGTTTGCTGCCCTCTGCAGGACAACAGTGACATGTAACACTTCCTCTCTTTGTTTTCTGTGGTCTGATTTATTTTTTTCATCTTATTCAATTGAACAGACAATACAATTCACCCTCATGTACCGGGCATGTACATCAGGCTGAGTTTATACCTGTTTAATTTCAGATCTTTTTCTTCTCCTTCTGTATGGATCAGATGGGGAAATGGACAAGAGATTATTTGTCATAATTTAAAGGAAATCTTAGTATTACAGAGTAAAAGCTGCTTGATGCTGTGTTCATCCATCTGAAGGTGAACTGGGATGTTTATAGTTCCATCTATTTATTTTGTTATTGAGGTTAACACAGATTGTTACTGAGCCATAGAACTCTTGTTGAACATCCTCACTTCCTCCTTCTTCTGCTGACTCATGACCAAGTCGCTGCCATCATCTTTTCATCACTGGAGGAATTTGAACTCATCACTCACTCTGTTCTGAAAGATTTCCTTTTAATTCTGACATTTAAACTGATGATTTATCCTTCAGTTCTTTGACTTTAATAGCAATAAAAAATACAGTCAGCAATCAACAAGATGACAAATTAGGACAATATTAAAAGATACAAATCTCTCTCCTCATTTGGTTCTGAAACGTCAACTTCTTAATTAGTATCAGGATGCAGCAGCAGAGAGCAGACTCTCCTGAACCCAGCTGTGTGTCCATGAAGAGTGACGCGTCTATGGATCGTCCTATTAAGTTTAAAGATGGACGACCTGCTGATGGAAGGTAAGAATTTAAAAGTGAAGTTTGTTATTATCTGACTCTCCTGAGAAGAGGAATCAATATATAGTTTCAGCAGTGACATCACAGTGTACACCTGTGCAACAGTCACATGTCAAAGAGTTCAGTGTTATAAGACACCAACATGGTCACTATATCAATATGTGTGTGTAACTTTGAAAACATCACATCAATAATCAGAGCAGCAGCTAACTTGGATGTGTCTGTCTTGAGCTAACTTCAAAGATGGACCCTGCTGAGCAAAGGCCAGAATATTGATCTCATGATTGATAAACTGACTGAACAGATTTATAACTGACAGAAAGGATTGTTAGACACAACAATGTTTTTCATTTATAGAAAAAGATAAAAAAGTCTAAAATGTTTCATTGAAGACAAATCAAAGAAAGAAAGATAATATGATACAATGCATGTTATGTATAAATGTTTCCTTTTCATATCAGTGTTTACTGTGTCATAATTAATAGAAAAACCTTTGGTAAAGAGACAATGAATGGTTTCTCAGGCCACATTAAAATCAAATCAGAACACAGGAAACAAAGTGAAAAGGTGTGTTACATTTCAGTGTTTGTTGTCTTGTCTGTTCTTTCATGCAGCACAATCCATCTCATTAAAACTGCAAACAGTCCCTCACAGATGGAAGTAAACATACAGTCAATAGTACTGTCCCTCAGACACAGGAAACACTTTGATTGTCAAAGGCTGTCTGTCATGTTTGACTTCACCTCTGCTGCTGTTGATAAGCTCCGCCCATGGCTCTGCCTCCAAGCTGTGATTGGACAGCTGATTATTGTTCAGTTTGACACAAACATCTCAGAAAGACTCATCTTCCTCTCTCACAGAGCTTCTTCTTCAGTGTTGGCAGGTGTTTGCTGCCCTCTGCAGGACAACAGTGACATGTAACACTTCCTCTCTTTGTTTTCTGTGGTCTGATTTATTTTTCTCATCTTATTCAATTGAACAGACAATACAATTCACCCTCATGTACCGGGCATGTACATCAGGCTGAGTTTATACCTGTTTAATTTCAGACCTTTTTCTTCTCCTTCTGTATGGATCAGATGGGGAAATGGAGAGATTATTCTCATAATTTAAAGGAAATCTTAGTTTTACACAGTAAAAGCTGCTTGATGCTGTGTTCATCCATCTGAAGGTGAACTGGGATGTTTATATTTCCATCTTTAGTTATTAAGGTTAACACAGATTGTTACTGAGCCATAGAACTCTTGTTGAACATCCTCACTTCCTTCTTCTTCTGCTGACTCATGACCAAGTCGCTGCCATCCTCTTTTCATCACTGGAGGAATATGAACTCATCAGTCACTCTGTTCTGAAAGATTTCTGTTTAATTCTGACATTTAAACTGATGTTTAATCCTTCAGTTCTTTGACTTTAATAGCAATAAAAAATACAGTCAGCAATCAACATGATGACAAATTAGGACAATATTAAAAGATACAAATCTCTCTCCTCATTTGGTTCTGAAATGTAAACTTCTTTCTTTGTATCAGGATGCAGCAGCAGAGAGCAGACTCTCCTGAACCCAGCTGTGTGTCCATGAAGAGTGACGGGTCTATGGATCGTCCTATTTACTTTAAAGATGGACAATCTGCTGATGGAAGGTAAGAATTTAACATCCAGTAATCAGAGCAGCATTTACAGGAGTTCATTTTTTCATCATGACAGAACATCTTTAATAAGCTGAGTGCAGATTTGAGTCATTAAATGTCCTTAAACGTGATGTTTTCTCCACAGAGTTCAACAGCAGAGCTCAGAGGTTCCCAGTGATCAGTCTGCACAGCAGCATCAAACACAGCTGGACTCCATATTTATGGTGTGTACATGTACAAACACACCTTTTACTATTAACTCCATCAACCACAGATGAAATACTGACGTAGCATTCAGGTCCAAACAGTGTCCATGCTGCTCTGTTTAGACCAGCAGGCCTTCAGACTGACACATGAATCACATGATGTGTTCTACCAGTTTAAATGAAATGTTCACTTTATCTTTCTGTTCCAGCTGCTGGAGGAGAACATCGTCACTTTTGTGAAGAACGAGCTGAAGGGAGTCCAGAGGGGTTTGAGCCTGGATTACCCAGAATGCTTAGAGAGTCAGAGTGAGGATGAGGAGGTGTTGGAAGGTGAGGAGGAAGAGCAGAGGAGGAGCAGCAGAGACGCATTTCTGAAGATCACACTGCACTTCCTGAGGAGAATGAAGCAGGAAGAGCTGGCTGAGCGTCTGCAGAGTAAGAGGATTTTAACAGATTTAACATGATGGAGAGGAAATGGAGGCAACATGGGAGAGGTTTATATTTCAAACTCTGCTGTAAATATGCTGCACACATCTGCATCAGATCAGAGGCTGTTATAATAAAACTTAATGAATAAAACTGATGTAGCGATCATAAATGTCACAGTAGTGTAGGAGCAGAAAGGGTGTGTTCGGATGACCGAACTTCTCACCCTGAGAGCCCAGACACCCTACGGAGGAAGCTCATTTCGGCCGCTTGCACCGACTGGTAAATTGAGAGCTTTGCCTTTTGGCTCAGCTCTCTCTTCACCACGACGGATCTGTGCAGAGTCCGCATTACTGCAGAAGCCGCACCGATCCGCCTGTCGATCTCCCGCTCCATCCTTCCCTCACTCGTGAACAAGACCCCGAGGTACTTGAACTCCTCCACTTGGGGCAGGATCTCATCCCCGACCCGGAGAGTGCACTCCACCCTTTTCCAGCTGAGGACCATGGACTCAGATTTGGAGGTGCTGATTCTCATCCCGGCCGCTTCGCACTCAGCTGCGAACCGATCCAGTGAGAGTTGGAGGTCACGGTCTGATGAAGCCAACAGGACCACATCATCTGCAAAAAGCAGTGACTCAATCCTGAGGTCACCAAACCGGAACCCCTCAACGCCCTGGCTGCGCCTAGAAATCCTGTCCATAAAGATTATGAACAGGATCGGTGACAAAGGGCAGCCCTGGCGGAGTCCAACCCCCACCGGAAACGAGTCCGACTTACTACCAGCTATGCGGACCAAGCTCTGACACCGGTCGTACAGGGAACGGACGGCCCGTATCAGGGGGTCCGATACCCCATACTCCCGGAAAACACCCCACAGGACTCCCAGAGGAACACGGTCGAATGCCTTCTCCAAGTCCACAAAACACATGTGGACTGGTTTGGCAAAATTAACAAGAAATAAATACTAAAATAATTGTTTATTGTTTTTAAAACTAATTAAAAACAATAAAACAATAACTAAAAACAAACCATAAAGCACCAGAACAGGAGCAGAGTCTCATGTATGGTTGAACGCCAAGGAATAAAAATGGGTTTTAAGACGAGTTTTAAAAATGGACAGTGAGGAGGCTAGTCTAATATTTAAAGGAAGCTCGTTCCACAATTTAGGAGCGGCAACAGAAAATGCTCTGTCCCCTCTGAGCTTCCGCTTTGACCTCGGTACCTCCAGGAGCAGCAGATCAGCTGACCTGAGACACCGAGCAGGAGCATGGGGGTGAAGGAGCTCAGAGAGGTAAAGCGGGGCCAGACCATTTAAAGATTTAAAAACAAATAAAAGAATCTTAAAATGGACTCTAAAATGCACAGGCAGCCAGTGGAGGGAGGCTAGGATGGAAGTTATGTGCTCCCTCTTACGTACTCCAGTTAAGAGACGAGCGGCTCATTTTGCACCAACTGGAGACGTGCGATGGAGGACTGATTGACTCCAAAATAAAGTGCATTACAGTAATCCAGCTGACATGTGATGAAGGCATGGATTACTGTTTCAAAGTGCTGTTGTGCAAGGAAAGGCTTCACCTTTGCCAGGTGTCTACTATAAAAAAGCTGGACTTCACCACAGCAGTAATTTGCCTATCTAATTTAAAATTACTGTCCATCTTAAAACCCAAGTTTGAGACTGTTGGCTTCAAATAATCTGCCAAAATGCCCAGATCAACAGGGGGGAGGTTCACAAGAGCCACTGGGACCAAATACCATCACTTCTGTTTTTTTCTCATTGAAATTTAAAAAGTTCAAGGCCATCCAGGCTTTGATGTCTTCAAGACATGCCAGCAGTGGTGTGAGGGAAAAAGCATTTTTCTTTTTCAGCAGCAAATATATCTGACTGTCGTCGGCATAAAAGTGGAAAGAGATGCCATGCTTTCTCAGGATGGAACCCAGTGGCAGTAAATACAGAGAAAAGAGCAGGGGCCCTAAAATCGGCCCCTGTGGAACCCCATACGGCAGTGGAGCAGAGCTGGATTTGGAGGTTCCAAGGCTTACACTCATGCTTCTGTCGGCCAGATATGATCTGAGCCACACCAGTGCAGTACCACAGATGCCCACTATGTGGCGTAGCCGAGCCACTAGGGTGTTGTGGTCCACAGTGTCAAAGGCTGCAGTTAGGTCCAACAGAACAAGGATTACATGATCACCAGAGTCATTTGCTAGCAGGATATCATTAAAGACCCTCAATAAAGCTGACTCGTGCTATGCAGAGTTTTAAAGCCTGATTGAAAGACCTCCAGGACATCATTCTCATCCAGAAACGACTTTAGCTGAGCATGAACAACTTTCTCCAAGATTTTTTAGATAAAAGGCAGCGTGGAGATGGGCATAAAATTGGCCAGCACGCTGCGGTCAAGACTAGGTTTTTTAAGTAGGGGCTGCACCACTGCATGTTTAAAACTTGCGGGAACAACACCAGAAGACAGACTGCTGTTAATGATAGCCAAAACCGACTGCCCTATGCTAGGGAAAACCTCTTTAAAGAAGTTAGGAGAGACAGCATCACAGGGAGAGCCTGATGGCTTAATATGGCCAACCAAATCTTCTAAGAACAACAGAGACACAGGCTCAAACTTATCAAGAGCTGCAGAACAAGGCACAGGGACAGAGGGGTCAGGTGCAGGAGCTGGGATGAGAGTCCTAGCAGTAGCAACCTTATCAATAAAAAAGTGCAGGAAGCTATTAGTCAATGGTTTTGAATAACACCCGCGGGTTATGACGATTGGACTCAATGATGTTTGACAGGTATTCTCTTTAACGGTATTTTGGTAGCAGCACCAGCAGTCCTTCAGGATTTGGAAGGAAACCTGCAGCTTGTCCTTCTTCCACTTAGGCTCAGCTTTGCGACACTCCCGTCTAGCTGCGCGCGTTGTTTCATTAAACCAGGGCTCAGATTTAGCCTTGGGCTGCGCAGTTGTTTTTTTTTTAGCCACAGAGTCCAGTATGGTTAGAAAGGAGGATTCAAACCAAGAGCTGAGGTCCTCTGTGTTAACAGAGGCAGGGCGGACACAGAGCTGATCAAAAGCCACAGAAAACTGGCCAGCAGTAAAAGAGTTAAAAATCCGACGGCTCTGAACAGGGGCGCCAGACTTAACATCAGCACAGGAGAAAGCAACTTCAAACAGTACTGGCATATGATCAGAAATCAAATCGTCACAGATCTCCAAGTTAGATACAGATAGACCATGAGAGAGGACGAGGTCTAATGTGTGTCCATGTTCATGTGTGGGACCAGACACACACTGCACCAAATTAAAAGAGTCAATAAGGCTTAAAAAGTCCTTCACCAACGGCTTATCAGGACAACACACGTGAATATTAAAATCCCTGAAAAAAAGGGCACGGTCATACTTAGGCATGATTTCAGCCAGAAGGCCAGAAAAGTCATTCACAAAGTCCTTATTGTATTTGGGGGCTGCACTCACCGGGTCCGATCCAAGTCTCTGTCACACAGAGGAAGTCCAGGCCACAGGAGCTGAAGAAATCCCTCAGGATGAAAGTTTTGTTCGCCAGGGATCTAGCGTTCACCAAGCCAATCCTGGTGGGAGCTGGGGCCTGTGGTCCGGTGGACCGGTGAGCCTGGGGCAGCGTCCTCAGGAGCCAGTGGTTTACCCCTCGCTGAGAGAGCCGAAGGGGGCAGAGGCGGCGGGGCTGGAGTCCATCAAAAGAGCCGGTGACAGGCACTAGGCAAACATCGATGGGTTCGAGGAAGCGCTGGGACACAGCGAGAGGAGGGAGCAATCCATGTCCTGTCCGAGAAATGGACGAAGAGCGTGTCAGCCAGAGCTTCAGCTTCACAGGCCGACCGCCGCGTTTACCGCGAACGGGAACGCTTCCGCCGAGAAGGTAAGGCCGAGGCCCGGTACAGGTGAGGCGGAATCCCTGCTAGGAGCGGGGGCAAAGTATACTGTCCACCGTGATCAAATGCACCTAAATCCATGACATTCCGCCGGAAAAACAAAAGAGTCTGGCGATCATACACCAGCAGAGACTCAATTTGTTTAGTGCCAATGGTTAAAAACAGCAAAAACACTAAACATTGCAGGAGCAGCAGACGGCCAGCCAAACACACAGGCGCCATCTTGAAACTCTCCACCATCACCATGGTGACCTAACTATAAGCTTTATCACAAAGGAAAGTTTTAAGCCTACTCTTAAACGTAGAGAGGGTGTCTGGACCCCCGACCCAATCTGGGAGATGGTTCCACAGGAGAGGAACCTGACAACTGAAGGCTCTGCCTTTTAGAGATACTAGGAACCACAAGTAGGTGTTCTAGTAGGGTCATAAGGTTCAATGAGCTGGGAGCGCAGTGTTCTGGTAGGTTCATAAGGTTCTATGAGCTGGGAGCGCAGTGTTCTAGTAGGTTCATAAGGTTCTATGAGCTGGGAGCGCAGTGTTCTAGTAGGTTCATAAGGTTCTATGAGCTGGGAGCGCAGTGTTCTAGTAGGTTCATAAGGTTCTATGAGCTGGGAGCGCAGTGTTCTGGTAGGTTCATAAAGTTCTATGAGCTGGGAGCGCAGTGTTCTAGTAGGTTCATAAGGTTCTATGAGCTGGGAGCGCAGTGTTCTGGTAGGTTCATGAGGTTCTATGAGCTGGGAGCACAGTGTTGTAGTAGGATCATAAGGTTCTATGAGCTGGGAGCGCAGTGTTCTAGTAGGTTCATAAGGTACTATAAGCTCTTTCAGATAAGATATGACGGAGCCTGACCATTAAGAGCTTTAAAAGTGAGGAGAAGGATTTTAAATTCTATTCTAGATTTTACGGGAAGCCAATGCAGTGAAGCCAAAATGGGAGCAAAAAGCCCTATAGGACTCCTTCTTCAGCTTGACAGAATCCCTCACCGCAGGTGTCCACCAGCGGGTTTGGGTATTGCCGCCACGACAGGCACCGACAACCTTACGGCCACAGCACCTGTCGGCCACCTCCTCCGGTACATGGTCAGGGAGTTGAAGCTCTCTCTGACAGGAGACTCTGCCAGACGTTCCCAGCAGACCCTCACAATGCGTTTGGGTCTGCCAGGTCTGACCGGCATCCTCCCCCACCATCATAGCCAACTCACAACCAGGTGGTGATCAGTTGACAGCTCCGCCCCTCTCTTTGCCCGAGTGTCCAAGACATGCGGCCACATGTCCGACAACACGACTACAAAGTAAACCTTCGAACTGCGGCCTAGGGTGTCCTGGTGCCAAGTGCACATATGGACTCCTTGATGCTTGACCATGGTGTTCGTTATAGATAATCTGTGACGAGCACAGAAGTCCAATAACAGAACACCGCTCGGGTTCAGATCGGGGGGGCCGTTCCTCCCAATCACACCCTTCCAGGTCTCACTGTTGTTGCCAACATGAGCGTTGAAGTCCCCCAGCAGGACGAGGGAATCCCCAGAGGGAGCACTCTCCAGCACCCCCTCTAAGGAGTCCAGAAAGGGTGGATACTCTGAGCTGTTGTTTGGAACATAGGCACAAACAACAGTCAGGATCCGTCCCCCCACCCGAAGGCAAAGGGAGGCTACCCTTTCATCTACTGGGGTAAACTCCAACATACAGGCACCAAACCGGGGGGCTTGAATAAAACAATTAATAATAATCATGACACCAAATTGGATATCGTGACATATCTACTACACAGACACACTTACATGTTCAGATTTCTAGACTTTCTGTAGGATCCACTCACTGATTTCATTTGTTGTTTGTTCATTCAGGAGCTCGTGCTGCAAAGTGTCGACGTAAACTCAAGTCTAACCTGGAGAAGAAGTTCCAGTGTCTGTTTGAGGGGATCGCTAAAGCAGGAAACCCAACCCTTCTGAATCAGATCTACACACCGCTCTACATCACAGAGGGAGGGACTGCAGAGGTCAATGATGAACATGAGATCAGACAGATTGAAACAGCATCCAGGAAACCAGACAGACCAGAAACAACTATCAGACAAGAAGACATCTTTAAAACCTCACCTGGAAGAGATGAACCAATCAGAACAGTGATGACAAAGGGAGTGGCTGGCATTGGGAAAACAGTCTTAACACAGAAGTTCACTCTGGACTGGGCTGAAGACAAAGCCAACCAGGACATACACTTCACATTTCCATTCACTTTCAGAGAGCTGAATGTGCTGAAAGAGAAAAAGTACAGCTTGGTGGAACTTGTTCATCACTTCTTTACTGAAACCAAAGAAGCAGGAATCTGCAGGTTTGAAGAGTTCCAGGTTGTGTTCATCTTTGACGGTCTGGATGAGTGTCGACTTCCTCTGGACTTCCACAACACTGAGATCCTGACTGATGTTACAGAGTCCACCTCAGTGGATGTGCTGCTGACAAACCTCATCAGGGGGAAACTGCTTCCCTCTGCTCGCCTCTGGATAACCACACGACCTGCAGCAGCCAATCAGATCCCTCCTGAGTGTGTCGACATGGTGACAGAGGTCAGAGGGTTCACTGACCCACAGAAGGAAGAGTACTTCAGGAAGAGATTCAAAGATGAGGAGCAGGCCAGCACCATCATCTCTCACATCAAGACATCACGAAGCCTCCACATCATGTGCCACATCCCAGTCTTCTGCTGGATCACTGCTACAGTTCTGGAGGATGTGTTGAAAAGCAGAGAGGGAGGAGAGCTGCCCAAGACCCTGACTGAGATGTACATCCACTTCCTGGTGGTTCAGTCCAAACTGAAGAACATCAAGTATGATGGAGGAGCTGAGACAGATCCACACTGGAGTCCAGAGAGCAGGAAGATGATTGAGTCTCTGGGAAAACTGGCTTTTGAGCAGCTGCAGAAGGGCAACCTGATCTTCTATGAATCAGACCTGACAGAGTGTGGCATCGATATCAGAGCAGCCTCAGTGTACTCAGGAATGTTCACACAAGTCTTTAAAGAGGAGAGAGGGCTGTACCAGGACAAGGTGTTCTGCTTCGTCCATCTGAGCCTTCAGGAGTTTCTGGCTGCTCTTCATGTCCACCTGACATTCATCGAGTCTGGAGTCAATCTGCTGGCAGAAGAACAAACAACATCCTGGTGGCCTGAAGTGTTCAGAGACAAATCAACACGTTTCTACCAGAGTGCTGTAGACGAGGCCTTAAAGAGTCCAAATGGACACCTGGACTTGTTCCTCCGCTTCCTCCTGGGTCTTTCACTGCAGACCAATCAGACTCTCCTACGAGGTCTGCTGACAGGAAGTAACTCACAGACCAATGAGAAAACAGTCGATTACATCAAGAAGAAGCTCAGTGAGAATGTGTCTGCAGAGAGAAGCATCAATCTGTTCCACTGTCTGAATGAACTGAAGGATCGTTCTCTAGTGGAGGAGATCCAACAGTACCTGAGATCAGGAAGTCTCTCCACAGATAAACTGTCTCCTGCTCAGTGGTCAGCTCTGGTCTTCATCTTACTGTCATCAGAAAAAGATCTGGACGTGTTTGACCTGAAGAAATACTCTGCTTCAGAGGAGGCTCTTCTGAGTCTGCTGCCAGTGGTCAAAGCCTCCAACAAAGCTCTGTAGGTGCACACAGAACTATCCAGATTAATGTTGTTTAATCTTTGCTAAATGAAGAAAAGTAATGTTTGCAATTATTTTGTTCTGCTGATTCTTCTCCAGGTTGAGTGGCTGTAACCTCTCAGAGAGAAGCTGTGCAGCTCTGTCCTCAGTTCTCAGCTCCCAGTCCTCTAGTCTGAGAGATCTGGACCTGAGTAACAACAACCTGCAGGATTCAGGAGTGAAGCAGCTTTCTGCTGGACTGGAGAGTCCACACTGTGGACTGGAAACTCTCAGGTCAGGATTAAACTGTCTGTGAAAGTTTACCCATCAAGCTTTTACTGTCTTTATATATTGGATCTGTGAATTAATTTAAATAAAATTCTTCTCCAGGTTGAGTGACTGTAACCTCTCAGAGAGAAGCTGTGCAGCTCTGTCCTCAGTTCTCAGCTCCCAGTCCTCTAGTCTGAGAGATCTGGGCCTGAGTAACAACGACCTGCAGGATTCAGGAGTGAAGCAGCTTTCTGCTGGACTGGAGAGTCCACACTGTGGACTGGAAACCCTCAGGTCAGGATTCAACTGTCTGTGAACATTTACCCATCAAGCTTTTACTGTCTTTATATATTGGATCTGTGAATTAATTTATCAAAATTCTTCTCCAGGTTGAGTGTCTGTAACCTCTCAGAGAGAAGCTGTGCAGCTCTGTCCTCAGTTCTCAGCTCCCAGTCCTCTAGTCTGAGAGATCTGGACCTGAGTAACAACGACTTGCAGGATTCAGGAGTGAAGCAGCTTTCTGCTGGACTGGAGAGTCCACACTGTGGACTGGAAAGCCTCAGGTCAGTTTTTTGATATTGTTGTCATTTTTGCAACCCTGATTGTATTTTATGAAGCTGTTAAGACACTATGCTCAATTCACTGTTAGGAAGTGCCACGGCTGGTTTGGAGGCAGGACTGAACCATTTCATGTAAATAGAGGGGGTGTTTGGGCAATACAGAGGCTTTGGATGGATAATTGCTGCCAGAAACAACAAAAATAAACAGTTAATATATTGAGTAAATTGTAAATAACATATTTTGTCTATAAATGATGATAGGTTAATAAAAAGTAAAACTCTTTTAATGCAAACATGAGAGTCAGGATATATGTTTGTCATTTAATTTATGTACATTTTGTTACACAAAAAGAAAACAACTTTTTGTGATCAGCCAACAACTGCTTTACTGACGGCCACCATGTTCAACAACCACAAAAACAATACAAATATTGCCCAGCTCAATCTCTGAACATCCCTTCCAGGACCTTAACAATAAAAGCACCTTACACTTCTTAACACACGACATGTATTCCCACACATGCAGTTACATGCAGTCATGTAGATAACCCATTTAGCTTATTTCTCTTTTTCTGTCTTTAGAAATTCTGTCAAAAAATATTTTAAGCTTTCTCTCCTACGAACCTAAAATGTATCTGCATGACATCAACATACAGCAGGGGGCGCTGAGTGTGAACATAAAGGCCTGAAGGACAAAATCCTGTTCATTGAGTTGAGAATGTTTTAAGCTCATTAGATGAACTGTTGTGTGTGTTCAGTCTGTCAGGATGTCTGATCACAGAGGAAGGCTGTGCTTCTCTGGCCTCAGCTCTGAGCTCCAACCCCTCCCATCTGAGAGAGCTGGACCTGAGCTACAATCATCCAGGAGACTCAGGAGAGAAGCTTCTGTCTGCTGGACTGGAGGATCCCCACTGGAGACTGGACACTCTCAGGTATGGACAGACAGGTGGACACTCTCAGGTATGGACAGACAGGTGGACACTCTCAGGTATGGACAGACAGGTAGACACTCTCAGGTATGGACAGACAGGTGGACACTCTCAGGTATGGATAGATGGACACTCTCAGGTATGGACAGACAGGTGGACACTCTCAGGTATGGATAGATGGACACTCTCAGGTATGGACAGACAGGTGGACACTCTCAGGTATGGACAGATGGACAGACACTCTGACTAACTGAGGGACTCTGGTTCATGTTTAATGGTGGATATGAGTGAATGTTTATGAAGCTGATTGTGTCTTTGTCTCTTCCTCCAGGATGGACCATGGTGGACTGCAGAGACTGAAACCTGGTCCGAGGAAGTGTGAGTGTGTTTTCAGTTTGATTCATGACAACTTTAAGAAAAACTGGATGAAATATGTAAAAGAAGTGAAAAAAGTTCAAAATGATGGAAAATGTGTTTTGGCAGAAATGGGCGTGGCCTAAACTGACATTTATCTTGAACCAATGAATCCATGAAACTGAAATTTCCTTCTGTTCGTCACAGTTCAGGAGTTAAAAGAGAAATGTTTCATAAATGTCCTCATGGTGGCCCTACCTGCTCCAAAATGTCCCTCATGTCTCTCCTGCAGATAAAGTTCATTCATTCATACTGACTTCAGCTGTTTGGAACATTTGGACAAAAATGTGTTTGTAACAGACTTGATGTGCAAAAACCTTCACTTTACATCAAACTCAATGAAAAAACATGAATATTACTGAATATCACTGTCATGTTGACTGTTCATGTTCTAACTGAGTTGTTAAAGGACTTATGTTTGAATGGTTTCAGTAAAGTAGTTAATAAATCAACAGATGATAAACTGCAGCTGTATTGTGTCTCGTTCTCTCCATCAGATGCCTGTGAACTGGAACTGGATCCAAACACAATGCACAGAAAACTCAAACTGTCTGATAACAACAGGAAGGTGACATGTGCGTGGGGGGATCAGTCATACCCTGATCATCCAGACAGATTTGACTCCTGTCCTCAGCTGCTGTGTAGAAATGATCTGACTGGTCGCTGTTACTGGGAGGTCAAGTGGAGAGGAGAGGTTTCTATATCAGTGAGTTACAGAAGAATCAGCAGGAAAGGAAACAGTGATGACTGTGAGTTTGGAAGGAATGATCAGTCCTGGAGTCTGTTCTGCTCTGATGATGGTCGTTACTCTGTCCGTCACAATAAGAAAGAAACAGTCATCTTGTCTCCTGTTTCTAACAGAGTAGCAGTGTATGTGGACTGTCCTGCTGGCACTCTGTCCTTCTACAGAGTCTCCTCTGACACACTGATCCACCTCCACACCTTCAACACCACATTCACTGAACCTCTGTATGCTGGGTTTGGGTTTGGACTTTGGTTTAACTGGTATGGTTCCTCAGTCTCTCTGTGTCCTCTGTAGGAGGGAGAGTCTCTCTGTGTCCTCTGTAGGAGGGAGAGTCTCTTTGTGTCTCTGTAGGAGGGAGAGTCTCTCTGTCTCTGTAGGAGGGAGAGTCTCTCTGAGTCCTCTGTAGGAGGGAGAGTCTCTCTGTGTCCTCTGTAGGAGGGAGAGTCTCTCTGTGTCCTCTGTAGGAGGGAGAGTCTCTCTGTGTCTTCTGTAGGAGGGAGAGTCTCTCTGTGTCTTCTGTAGGAGGGAGAGTCTCTCTGTGTCTCTGTAGGAGGGAGAGTCTCTCCTGTGGACAGAAACTCTGCTGACTGAAGATCAGCTGCTGAAATCAAACATCACACACACTCTGCACTGTGAAGCAGATCTGCAGTACTAAATATCTTTATGTTCATTTGGACTGTTGTTCACACTAAAAGTCTCTGTTGGTTTTTCCTTTATTTATCTGGTAAAGTTGAAACAACAAAAACTGAACATTAAATCACTAAAAGGACTCAAATACATAATCATCATGAACTTGTTATTATTGAAAACAGGAACAACATGTGATCTGGTATCTAGAATTAATTTATAGGTCAGCTGATGTGTTTCTCTGGTCGTCCAGGTCTGATGTGATTGGATGCTCTTCAGTCTGGAAGGCCCGATGTCCGATGAAGATAATGGTGCTGATGGTTGATTCTGTAATTCTATACAGTATGGAGTTATTTACTAGAAAGAGGTCAGTGTGAGAGTATGATTTATGGAATTGTGAGTAGTAAGAATATTCTCTGTTGTGTGGGTTTGAAATCCAGCAGGCATCACTAAGTCCATAGTCAGATATGTAAGGCTTGAGTATGAGTCTATAGGAGTTTGGTTAAGTGGATCTGTCCAGGTGAGGGTTGTTACAGCCCTGCATGTGTGTGTTTGTGTTGTCTCTCTTTTTTTTGTTTGGTTCCCTCCTCTCCTGCCTCCGGCTCTGGCTCCTCCCACTCCTCCGGCTCCATTCCTGGTTCCTGATTGGTGCGGCTTCCTTCGGTGCGCTCCAATCCCCAGCCATCAATCAGAGTCGGACCTTTTAAATAATCTGCAGCCTGTCAGTCGGGGCGGATGGATCTTTGTGGCCAGTCCGCCTCGCCTTGCTGCTGCGCTATTGTGTTAAATTATGCTGTGATTTGTTTGAATATGGGTCAGGCTTACTTACTGTTAACACACACATTCATTAGTTGTTTCTTTGTGTTAGTTCCACTAGGAGTAGGGGTGCTGCTCATCTTTTTGTATTTTTGACATCAATCTGTACTAGAGGTTTAGGTTGGTTTTGTTCCTATTTTACTCTTATTACGTTAGACAGATTTGTTAGCTCTGTTTTAGGAGTCCTCTTTTGGTTATATTCTTTTGTTTGTTTGAGCAGCATCAATCGGCCCTCTTTTTTGTTTCTGTAAACTTCCCTCTGCTTAGTGGTTTGAGTAACCCTTGATTAATAAATCATTTTATTTTAAACCTTAACATCTGTTTTTTATGTTACTTCCTTCATTTAACGAGCTGGGTTGTAACAAGGGTTAAGTACCAGATTGAAATCACGGAATCATGGAATTTGGATATTTCTTCAAACAGTGAGTGGAAAAACGTGGGTGTGTCTGTATTTGGGGATTATATGTTCACTGTAGTTGTTAAACTATCTTTGCCAATTGTTTCATTAATGATGATGAATCTTCCCTCAGAGTCTGCTACTGTTGTTTATTAATGTATGGAGTCTTCTTGTTGATTAGAATTGGCTTGATTGATGCATTTTGCTGAGATTTTTTGTGATTCTATTGCAGTCAGATGGGTTTCCTGTAGGAGACATATGACAGAGTTTTGCTTTTGAAGGTGGTTGAGGGCTTTGGGTGTTTTAGCAGGAGAGATGAAAGCTCTTATATTCCAGGAGGTAAGTTTAATGGTCATTTCCTATTGTTTCCTATCCTAAATAAAGAGGTCATTATTTTAATTGTCCTGAGGTTGAGCAGTGGGAGTTTTGAATAAAGTCCTTCCCATTTTCATACAGGGACAACAACAATGACGTTTATATGTGTGAGTGTAATGCTGGTGTGAAAATGTGTCGTGAAAACGTGTAAATTGAACACGATTTGGGTGTGTCAATCTGGACAGCTGTAAGATTGTGGAACGGTTGCCTGAAGGGGGGAGATGTGCTTTGGAGTAGCATTTGAGTGGGGGGTACAATTAAAGTATAAGTATTATGAGGCTTGTTGTATCACATGGGTTACAGCCCAGTTGATCCAAGCTGCTGAGTGATGTTTTTGGTCAGAGATACTAACAGCAGCTGATGATGCTGAGCTGATCTTTAGCTCATTAGATGTTCAGTTGGCTCCATCTAGTGGACTGATAGTAGGACTACATCATGTGATATCTGACACTGACTGGGTTTCTGCTACAGGTTAGACTGGTTTTGACGTCACTGATGTTGTTTAGATGTGGACTCTGAAGTTATGAGGATGTGACTGCTTCCTCAGATCAAATGCACACAGACAGCAGGACTGACGAGGGAGAATGAGCAGCTTCTTCTCTCCTGATGTTTCTCTACACATGAAGGTGGAAAGTGTCTGTAAGTTGACCTGAAGTGACTTCAGCAGGTGAGAATCCTACCAGAGAAATCTGTAAATGTCTGATGAACCATCAGTTTGATCACATTGTGTTGAATCACTGTTTGACTGGACAGTAGAAATGTTTCTGGATGATGATTGTCTGTTTCACTAGATTTATTTAATCCTTCAGGTTTTACAGAAGATTTTGATCCTTGGTGATTTGTTTCTTTATGAGTTAAAGGAGAGAAGTTTGAGAATGATTTCCTTGTTTTACTGTTAGTGGTTCTCAGGTTAAACCAACAGCACTTTGATTGTCATCTGAGATCATATCATCAGTGAAAAATGCATATTATGTCAGAAGTTGTTGGAAAGCTTGAATCAACTTGTCGGTTTTTTAATCCAAAACACAACCATCTTCCAACACTGAGACAGACTTGGTTTGACTGAAAGCTCTTTTACAGTCCATGTTGTGAACTGTCCCAGAGGCTGCAGAGTCCTCAGATGGACCTGCTCAGTGTGTCTGATGGGAAGAGCTGCTGCTTCACTGTTTTCTACAGTATTTGTGACATGTTAGAGAGACGAATGAGAACTAATGTGTCCTGTGATGAAACCTTGTTGTAGTGAGTGAGTGCAGCTCTCCCAGCAGCTGTTTCTCTGCTATGGATCAGTGTGAGGACAGAGAGGAGGGAGTCCCTCCCTCTAAAAGCTCTCTGTGTGGGGAACATGACAGCCAGACCAAAGCTCAGAGGTGAGATGAGGATCTCTAACTGTCCATCACTGTTCTCCACTCACATCACTCCACCATCATTATTCACACTCACTGTCACATCTGACACTCAACTACTGAATAATAAGTCACAATAACTCAGAATGAACTACTAACTTTGTGAGTTAACAAAGAGCTCAACCACTGATTAGTCAACTAATCAACTAAGATGAGACAGCATCTTTCATCAGATGACATTTTGATGAACAGGAGAACGTTTCTCATCCACTGTCTTCTTACTGATTTTCATTCTGCTTCTAAAACTTCAGCTGCTGACAGTCTGCTCAACATTCATCTTTATAAACTCTTTGATTTGTTGTTTGTTTGTATCAGGATGCAGCAGCAGAGAGCAGACTCTCCTGAACCCAGCTGTGTGTCCATGAAGAGTGACCAGTCTAAGGAGTCTCCTCTTGTGTTTAAAGATGGACAACCTGCTGATGGAAGGTAAGAATTTAAAAATGGTTGGTTGGCTGTTTGGGCTGAATAAACCTCCTGTGTTATGTGGGGCGGAGCAGGTGAACCAGGCACAAACACCACAGACAGGTTCAATGGAAACAGCTTTAATGCTCAGAAACCAACAGACAGGCTAACAGACCATAAAGGGAAATCAGTTCAAATAAGGTTGAAACCAGCAGGAACAGGTAACAAGAGGAACAGGAACAGATAGGAACAGCATCACAATCTAGTGTCTAGAATGAAAGAAAATGAGTGAGAGCAGTATATGTAGTGAGGAGCTGATGAGGGAATTACACAGTGGCAGCAGTTTAAAGTTTAAAGATGGATGACCTGCTGATGGAAGGTAAGAATTTAAAAGGGAAGTTTGTTACTATGTGACTCTCTTGAGAAGAGGAATCAATATCTAGTTTCAGCAGTGACATCACATTGTACACCTCCACTCTGGAGGCTGAAATATACATTTTTAACTCGATCTCACGGCCAACCCGTAAAAAGAAGACAAATAATTTTTTTGTCAAGATGTAGACATAGGTGTTGGGATTCATAAATGTGACGTTGACAGGCGGGGTCTGCATAAAATTAAAAGGGGGGGGCCGAGACCGGCGGCAATACCTGTCTCGCTCCCCATTGACCCTAATGTAACCGTCTTTTTTTCCCCAAAATAATCTCACTGTCTTCGCAATGAGCTTACGCGCTCATTTTAGGGAATAACTGAATAAAATAAATACTGTCAAAATCTGTCGGCTTCTGTGTCTCTCACGGTGTTTTTGGATAGGAGTTACGGTTTTCTCACAGTTTGCAATTGTTCGGGACCTTGTCAGAAGCCAAATTCTGAGGCATTCTGAGAACTTTTTCCAAACAGATTCTCACATCGCCGTAGCAACCGTAGGGCCTTAGCTGCCCTTAGCAACCTGTTGCTGGGCAGAAACTGGGCTACTTTTTTGTGATTGGCTAATTCCTGTCAGTCTGTTTTGCCAGTTAACCAAGCTAGTGGCCTAGCTAGTATTGATACTCTCTCTCTCTCTCTCTCTCTATATATATATATATATATATATAGAGAGAGAGAGAGAAGGAGAGATACTACTGACTAGTACAATGTACTTAATACTGCGACAGTAAAAGTTTCTTAGTTAGTGTTAGTGCAATTCTTGAAACCACAATATGATCAGGGTGACTTTTGAACACTGGAAATAAATTGTGTGCTTTATTTACCTGAACCCAGCTGTGTGTCCATCAATCAATCAATCAATCAATCTTTATTTGTATAGCGCCAAATCACAACAAAGTTATCTCAAGGCACTTTACACATAGAGCAGGTTCTAAACCGTACTCTTCAAGTTTTAATTTATAAAGAGACCCAACATTCCCACATGAGCAAGCATTTAGCGACAATGGCAAGAAAAAAACTCCCTTTTAACAGGAAGAAACCTCAGGCAGAACCAGGCTCAAAGTGGGCGGCCATCTGCCTCGACCGGTTGGGGTAGAGGGGAGAGAGAGGAAGAATAGGAGAGAGAGAGAAGCACATAGAAAATAAACATTGAAGCTAGAAGGTCCGGGACTGGAATCTGTCATCCGGACGTCTACAGGCCCAGATTGCCTGTGAGATGAGAAAGCACAGACAACTCCGGGGAAGAAGTGTAGGTTACTGAATGCATTAATAGTACATGAATGTTATTGGATATAGATGGATGGATATAGAGAGAGAGAGAGGAGGAAAGAGGAGCTCAGTGCATCGTGGAGGTAGGAGTCCCCCGGCAGTCTAAGCCTATAGCAGCATAAACTAGGAGCTTGCTAACTATAAGCTCTATCAAAAAGGAAAGTTTTAAGCCTACTCTTAAAAGTAGAGAGGGTGTCTGCCCTCCGGACCGAATCTGGGAGATGGTTCCACAGGAGAGGAGCCTGATAACTGAAGGCTCTGCCTCCCATTCTACTTTTAGAGATACTAGGTACCACAAGTAGGCCTGCGTTCTGGGAGCGCAGTGTTCTGGTAGGTACATAAGGTACTATGAGCTCTTTAAGGTATGATAGAGCCTGACCAGTAAGAGCTTTAAAAGTGAGGAGAAGGATTTTAAATTCTATTCTTGATTTTATGGGAAGCCAATGCAGTGAAGCTAAAATAGGAGTAATGTGATCTCTCTTTCTAGTTTTTGTCAGAACGCGTGCAGCTGCATTCTGGACCAGTTGGAGAGTCTTTAGAGACTTGTTAGGGCAGCCTGATAATAATGAATTACAATAATCCAGCCTAGAAGTAACAAATGCATGGATTAGTTTTTCAGCATCATTTTGAGACAGAATATGTCTGATTTTTGAAATGTTACGCAGATGAAAGTAGGCAGACCTTGAAATTTGTTTTATGTGGGAATTAAAGGACAGATCCTGGTCAAATATAACTCCTAGGTTCCTTACAGTAGTACTGGAGGCCAAAGTAATGCCATCCAGAGTAGTTATATCATTGGATAATGTGTTTCTAAGGTGTTTAGGGCCAAGCACAATAACTTCAGTTTTTTCTGAGTTTAACAGCAGGAAGTTACAGGTCATCCAGGTCTTTATGTCTTTAATACATGTTTGTAGTTTAGTTAACTGGTTGATTTCATTAGGCTTTATTGATAGATATAATTGAGTATCATCTGCATAACAATGAAAATTTATTGAGTGTTTCCGAATAATATTTCCTAAAGGAAGCATATATAAGGAGAATAGTATTGGTCCAAGCACTGAACCCTGAGGAACACCGTGTTTTACTTTTGTTTGCATGGAGGATTTATCATTGACATTTACAAACTGAAATCTATCTGACAGATAGGATTTAAACCAGTTTAATGCTGTTCCTTTAATGCAAATTAAATGTTCAAGTCTCTTTAACAGGATTTGATGATCAATAGTATCGAAGGCAGCACTAAGATCTAACAGGACGAGGACAGAGAGAAGTCCATTGTCTGATGAAGTTAGGAGGTCATTTGTAACTTTTACCAGTGCAGTTTCTGTACTATAATGAGCTCTGAATCCAGACTGAAAATCCTCAAATAAGCTGTTATTATTTAGAAAGTTACACAGCTGATTAGCAACTGCTTTCTCTAGGATCTTAGAGAGAAAGGGGAGGTTCGATATGGGCCTATAGTTAGCTAAAACCTCTGAATCAAGAGTAGGCTTCTTGAGAAGTGGTTTAATGACAGCTACTTTAAAAGACTGTGGTACATATCCTGTCACTAAAGACAGATTGATCATATTTAATAAGGAAGTACTAACAGAGGGAAGGACTTCCTTAAGCAGCCTAGTTGGAATCGGGTCTAAAAGACAGGTTGATGGTTTAGAGGAAGTGATCATTGAGGTTAATTCTATAAGGTCGACTGGAGAGAAACAGTCTAAATAAATATCAGGTTTAAAAGCAGTTTCTGAGTTTCCTATGTTAGAGGATGAATCAGTGCTTATTGAGGGCAAGAGGTGATTAATTGTGTCCCTAATAGTTAAGATTTTGTCATTAAAGAAACTCATGAAGTCATCACTACTGAGAGTTAAAGGAATACATGGATCAGTAGTGTTATGACTCTTTGTCAGTTTAGCCAAAGTACTGAAAAGAAACCTTGGACTATTTTTTTTTTTTTTTTTTTTTTTTTTTTTTTTTTTTTTTTTTTTTCTCCATGAAGAGTGATCGGTCTATGGAGCGTGTTATTAAGTTTAAAGATGGACAACCTGCTGATGGAAGGTAAGAATTTGACATCCAGTTATCAGAGCAGCATTTACTGGAGTTCATTTTGTCATCATGACAGAACATGTTTAATAAGCTGAGTGCAGATTTGAGTCATTAAATGTCCTTAAACGTGATGTTTTCTCCACAGAGTTCAGCAGCAGAGCTCAGAGGTTCCCAGTGATCAGTCTGCACAGCAGCATCAAACACAGCTGGACTCCATATTTATGGTGTGTACATGTACAAACACACCTTTTACTATTAACTCCATCAACCACAGATGAAATACTAAAGTAGCATTCAGGTCCTAACAGTGTCCATGCTGCTCTGTTTAGACCAGCAGGCCTTCAGACTGACACATGAATCACATGTTGTGTTCTACCAGTTTAAATGAAATGTTCACTTTATCTTTCTGTTCCAGCTGCTGGAGGAGAACATCGTCACTTTTGTGAAGAACGAGCTGAAGAGAGTCCAGAGGAGTCTGAGTCCAGATGACCCAGAATGCTTAGAGAGTCAGAGTGAGGATGAGGAGGTGTTGGACGGTGAGGAGGAAGAGCAGAGGAGGAGCAGCAGAGACGCATTTCTGAAGATCACACTGCACTTCCTGAGGAGAATGAAGCAGGAGGAGCTGGCTGAGCGTCTGCAGACCAGTAAGAGGATTTTAACAGATTTAACATGATGGAGAGGAAATGGAGGCAACATGGGAGAGGTTTATATTTCAAACTCTGCTGTAAATATGCTGCACACATCTGCATCAGATCAGAGGCTGTTTGCCCTCTACTGATGAGCTGAATAAAACTGATGGAGGAGGAAAAACTACACAGATACACTTACATGTTCAGATTTCTAGACTTTCTGTAGTATCCACTCACTGATTTCATTTGTTGTTGGTTCATTCAGGAACTCCTGCTGCAAAGTGTCGACGTAAACTCAAGTCTAACTTGCAGAAGAAGTTCCAGTGTCTTTTTGAGGGGATCGCTAAAGCAGGAAACCCAACCCTTCTGAATCAGATCTACACACCGCTCTACATCACAGAGGGAGGGACTGCAGAGGTCAATGATGAACATGAGATCACACAGATTGAAACAGCATCCAGGAAACCACACAGACCAGAAACAACAATCAGACAAGAAGACATCTTTAAAGCTTCACCTGGAAGAGATGAACCAATCAGAACAGTGATGACAAAGGGAGTGGCTGGCATTGGTAAAACAGTCTTAACACAGAAGTTCACTCTGGACTGGGCTGAAGACAAAGCCAACCAGGACATACACTTCACATTTCCAATCACTTTCAGAGAGCTGAATGTGCTGAAAGAGAAAAAGTACAGCTTGGTGGAACTTGTTCATCACTTCTTTACTGAAACCAAAGAAGCAGGAATCTGCAGGTTTGAAGAGTTCCAGGTTGTGTTCATCTTTGACGGTCTGGATGAGTGTCGATTTCCTCTGGACTTCCACAACACTGAGAACCTGACTGATGTTACAGAGTCCACTTCAGTGGATGTGCTGCTGACAAACCTCATCAGGGGGAAACTGCTTCCCTCTGCTCGCCTCTGGATAACCACACGACCTGCAGCAGCCAATCAGATCCCTCCTGAGTGTGTCGGCATGGTGACAGAGGTCAGAGGGTTCACTGACCCACAGAAGGAAGAGTACTTCAGGAAGAGATTCAAAGATGAGGAGCAGGCCAGCACCATCATCTCCCACATCAAGACATCACGAAGCCTCCACATCATGTGCCACATCCCAGTCTTCTGCTGGATCACTGCTACAGTTCTGGAGGATGTGTTGAAAAGCAGAGAGAGAGGAGCGCTGCCCAGGACCCTGACTGAGATGTACATCCACTTCCTCGTGCTTCAGTCCAAACTGAAGAACATCAAGTATGATGGAGGAGCTGAGACAGATCCACACTGGAGTCCAGAGAGCAGGAAGATGATTGAGTCTCTGGGAAAACTGGCTTTTGAGCAGCTGCAAAAAGGCAACCTGATCTTCTATGAATCAGACCTGACAGAGTGTGGCATCGATATCAGAGCAGCCTCAGTGTACTCAGGAGTGTTCACACAAGTCTTTAAAGAGGAGAGAGGGTTGTACCAGGACACGGTGTTCTGCTTCGTCCATCTGAGTGTTCAGGAGTTTCTGGCTGCTCTTCATGTCCATCTGACATTCATCAAGTCTGGAGTCAATCTGCTGGCAGAACAACAAACAACATCCAGGTGGTCTGAAGCATTTGGAGGCAAATCAACACATTTCTACCAGAGTGCTGTGGACGAGGCCTTAAAGAGTCCAAATGGACACCTGGACTTGTTCCTCCGCTTCCTCCTGGGTCTTTCACTGCAGACCAATCAGACTCTCCTACGAAGTCTGCTGACACAGACAGGAAGTAGCTCACAGACCAATCAGAAAGCAGTCAAGTACATCAAGAAGAAGATCAGTGAGAATGTGTCTGCAGAGAGAAGCATCAATCTGTTCCACTGTCTGAATGAACTGAATGATCGTTCTCTAGTGAAGGAGATCCAACAGTACCTGAGATCAGGAAGTCTCTCCACAGATAAACTGTCTCCTGCTCAGTGGTCAGCTCTGGGCTTCATCTTACTGTCTTCAGAAGAAGATCTGGACGTGTTTGACCTGAAGAAATACTCCGCTTCAGAGGAGGCTCTTCTGAGGCTGCTGCCAGTGGTCAAAGCCTCCAACAAAGCTCTGTAGGTGCACACAGAACTATCCAGATTAATGTAGTTTCATCTTTGCTCAATGAAGAAAAGTAATGTTTGCAATTCTTTTGTTCTGCTGATTCTTCTCCAGGTTGAGTGGCTGTAACCTCTCAGAGAGAAGCTGTGCAGCTCTGTCCTCAGTTCTCAGCTCCCAGTCCTCTAGTCTGAGAGATCTGGACCTGAGTAACAACAACCTGCAGGATTCAGGAGTGAAGCAGCTTTCTGCTGGACTGGAGAGTCCACATTGCAGTCTGGAAACTCTCAGGTCATTTTCCTTATTATGTATATAAAGTAATATTTTAGTCCCCCCCCTCCCCCCAGTTTATAATTTACTTGATCTATCTATAAATGACAGGAACGTCTGTCCGTCTGTCCATCTGTTATTCGCATATCTCTCGAACTGTGCATCTGATTGATTTCAAACATGACAGGTGTTTTGCTACGCGCACGAGTAAGTTTGAATGTAAATGTAAAAGATATAGATAAATATATCGGTAAAAGAAGCACACATTTACTGTTGCAGTGCTAGCTGCTGGCCACTCCCCCTCTCACACACTGAGCACAGCGCAGGACCAGAGTTACCCGGGATTTCCACCAGGTCCGTCAGCAGTTTTGCTCAGTCTTCTGCCCGGTGTCAACTCACACCGGGCGCGTCACGGCAGCGGAGCAGAGTTCTGGGAGAGAAACCTGCCTTTTAAAATGAAGTTGCAATGTTAATACAATAATTGCGGCAGCCAAATAAAATCCGAACAAGTGCCTTTAGGCTACCGTAATTACTGTAGTAGCAGCACAACTAAAAGGCCTGATTTTTTTAACTTGCTAACATCTTTTATTCGTGTTTGTTGCTGAAATACAATCGGGAGGCTGCACAGGTTCTTTTATTTTGAAAGACGGAAGTTTTATTATGCCGATTCTGTGTCTCACTTCCTGTCTGTTGCATAGAATACAATATCCTTTTATTGTCATTGTACAACAGGTGTCCCGTGCAATCTGCTCTGTTGAGCTTGACGCGATTTAGAAATGGCTCCGTCAAAAATAGAAATGCTGCGTATTGATAGCTCTGCTGCCTGGTGGAAACACTCTCATTGATTAGAGTTCAGCGCCGCTGACAGACCCAGTGGAAATTGGGCTTTAGAGAGGGTATAAGGCAGCGGAGCTTTGGCAGCTAATATGTGAAATACGCTTCAGACCCTCAAAAAAAAGAATGAAACAGAAAACACTTTGAATGGCCCAGGCTACTTTGTAGTAAAACACGCGCAAAAACCGATTTCGCACAGGAACTGAACTAGTATTTTTTGTTACCAAACATATTTTGTGCACTGTCTGAGCTGAATTGTATTAATATCAAGTATACAGTTCGTAAAACTCCTTTCACGCCATCATGTGAGTTATGATATGTTTGTCATTTGATCTTCAATCCAAACACATTCTACATTAAGTCATGAAAATCTAGTTTAATGGAATGAATAACAGAAAATATTCAACACAGACTTACTATCATGTTCTCTACATGCAGGTGAACGGATGGTTACATAGTAACCTAGGTTCTCTGAGTGGAGAGACTATCTCTCCATCCTACATATTCCATATGTATGGAGACTGACCCCACTGGGGCAGCTGTTGTGGATTATTCTTTAAGACACATCACCTTTGTGGCCACTCCGATTTACCTTGATTGGAACCAATTCAGAGCAGCTAATAGCTGGAGAGATAGTCTGTCCATGCAGAAAACCTAGGTTACCATGTAACTATCCATTCTCTATCGTGTCAAGACTATCTCTACATCCTACTTATTCCATATGTATGGGGACTCTGTAAGACACACCCCGAGGAAACCAAGCAGACCTTCACCCACATGCTCAAGCCAATTTAGAAACATACACTATGTACACACCCATGACCTCGGCGAAAGATGCCACCAGGGCCCAGCTGGCCCTGCCATACGCTAAGGCCAACTGCAAATAGGTGGAATGTCACCTAGCCTGCTAGGCTAGCCCAGAAAGAAAAGAAAGCGACGTCACTCTGAGCCAATGTGCTCTTAAGAGCCATGGCACTGGAGGCATGGTATGTTCGGCCATGTCCTACTGCACCGCCCAGCACACGCTCAGTGAACGGGGTGCTGGCTGCCACATTCATGCAGTAGAATCTTATAAAGGTGGATTGGGTTGACCAAGAGGCCGCTGTACAAATCTCAAACGGGGGGCACCTCTCCACATGCCCAGGAGGTAGCGAGGCCCTGTGTGGAATGTGCACGCACCCCCACCAGGGCAGGCTGACCTTCCTCCTTATATGCATGGATAAAGTTATCCATGCTTTTATTACATCTCGCTAAGACTACTGCAACTCCCTGTATGTCGGCATTAACTAGTCAGAGCTTAACCGCCTGCAGCTTGTTAAGAATGCAGCAGCTCGTCTTTTAACTGGGACAAAGAAACGCGAGCCCATAACTCCAGTGCTCTCTTCTCTTCACTGGCTTCCAGTTAGGTACAGGATGGATTTTAAGATGATTTTATTTGTTTTTAAGTCTCTGAATGGTCTGGCCACGGAATACCTGTCTGACCTTTATTAAACTGCATCAGCCCCCCAGGGCCCTTAGGTCAGCTAATCAGGTTGTCTTGTACGTTCCTCGATCCTTCCTAAAAACTAGAGGAGATCGAGTCTTTGCAGTTGCGTCTCCCACTCTGTGGAACACATTACCTTTCACTGTGCGGACTGCAAACAGCCTCTCCACTTTTAAAACACTGCTTAAAACGCACTTGTTCACCTTGGCCTTTGGCGGAGTATAGCCGCTTTTATTGGGTCTTTTATCTGTTATATTTCTCTATATTATTTTGTTTTTTATTGCTTTTATTGTTTGTTTGTTTTATTGTTTCTGCTTATTTTACCGTAAAGCACTTTTGTAGGCCATTGGCTGTTTTAAATGTGCTATATAAATAAAGATGACATTGACATTGACAATGACATGCCTGTTGGATTGCCTCTACAACCCAAACAGACAGCCTAGCCTTGGAGATCGGTTGCCCAAGATATCAGTCCTGTAGCAGACATAGAGCTGGTTCGTTGCCCTGTGGGCACAAGTCCACTGAATATACAGCGTTAAGGCACTGATTGGGGCACAACAGTGACCCCCCCCCCACCCGATCCAGCTCCACCATCCTGAGGAGGGTGGAAAGGGGAAGGTACTGAAGGATATCAGCCCCCTCAAGGGGCCATGCCCAAAGCCTGAGGCCCTGGAGAAAAGGTTGAAAAACAGTTCCGTGGGCCTGGGACTTTAGGTCCCGGTGAATGGGTAGCTCCTATGGTTGTCCCTGAAGAAGGGGTGGAATCTCCGCAAACAAAATCATCTGTGGCCAATTGGGTGCCACCAGGATGAGGCTCACTTCCTTTACCCGGACTCTCTGTAGGAGTTGGTGCAGGAGGACGGACAGAGGGAAGGCATACAGGAGGCCCTGTGGCCAATGATCCAATGATGTGGCCATCACATTTGTGCCCTAGGGAGAATCATCCCTCCCCATGGAGAAAAAGAGCCGACAATGAGTGGTCTCCCTGGATGCGAAGAGTTCGGCCACGGCTGTGTTGAAGGGACTTGAACCGGGGATGAACCCACTCCAATCTTGTCCAAGCCAATCTGCAAAGGTGAGAGGAACCTAGGCCCCCTTGCCTTTTGATATACGCTGCTGTACTGTCTGTTCTCACCAGCACATGGTGGTCCTGCAGCTCTGGCAGGAAATGCAGAAGAGCCAGATGGATAGCCTGCAACTCCAAAACATTAATGTGCTGTGCTAACCAGGGTCCATGCCAAAGGCTGCCGACGCCCTTGCTTTCGTGGACAGCCCCCCAGCCTACCAGGGATGCATCTGATGACACCACCTGGTGACGCAAAACTGGCCCCAGTGCCACCCCACGTGCCAATTGGTCGGCTGCTGCCACCAACGGAGAGCCACATGCAGTCTGTGCATCACCAATACTCTGGCCTGCAGATTCCTCTGTGGGCAAAGTCCAAGGACCAGGAGGCAGCGCTGCACTGTTCAGAACAGTCAGGGGTATGACATGCACTGTGGCTGCCATCAACCCCAAGAGGCGGGGTCACCCTGGCCCCAAGCCAGAACTGGGATAAGCAAACCCTGATGGCGGCCTGTCTCACAGGAGTCAAAGAAAGAGTCCCTGCTCCGGCATCCAAACACATGCCCAGGAACTCTGTGAGGGCTGGAGCCTGCTCTTCTTCCTGTTGAGATGCAGGCCTAGGTACTCTAAGTGCTGCAGGAGCCAAGTTACATCTCTGCTGCACTGCACCTCCAAGCGAGCACACACCAGCCAGTCATCTAGGTAATTGAGGATGCAAATACCCTCCTGACGCAAGGGTCCCAGTACGGTGTCCATCATCAATCAATCAATCTTTATTTGTATAGCGCCAAATCACAACAAAGTCATCTCAAGGCACTTTACACATAGAGCAGGTTTAAACCGAACTCTTCAGGTTTAATTTAAAGAGACCCAACATTCCCACATGAGCAGCACTTGGTGACAGTGGCAAGAAAAAAACTCCCTTTTAAGAGGAACGTTAAAACGTGTCATCCGGACGTCTACAGGCCCAGATTACCTGTGAGACGAGAAAGCACAGACAACTCCGGGGAAGACGTTTAGGTTATTGAATGCATTAGTAGTACATGAATGTTAATGGATATAGATGGATGGATAGAGAGAGAGAGGGAGGAGGAGAGAGGAGCTCAGTGCATCATGGGAGTCCCCCGGCAGTCTAAGCCTATAGCAGCATAAACTAGGAGCTGGAACCCTAACTATAAGCTTTATCACAAAGGAACATTTGAAGCCTACTCTTAAACGTAGAGAGGGTGTCTGCCCCCCGGACCCTAATCTGGGAGATGGTTCCACAGGAGAGGAACCTGAGAACTGAAGGCTCTGTCTCCCATTCTACTATGTAATATGCCGAATCGGAGGACACAGAACTTGAAGGTTCGGCCATTGAAGGCGAACCTGAGATAGCATCTGTGCCCTTCTCGTATCGGGACCTGAAAATACACATCATCCAGGCCGATCGTGGCAAACCTGTCGCCTTGGAGGACGGCCTGTCGAACCCTTAGTACAGTGAACATCTTGCAAAGCAGGGGCCTCAAAAACTTGTTCAGCCCCCTCAAATCCAAAATTGGCCTCAGTCTCCCATCTTTCTTGGGAATGAGGAAGTAACATGAAAAAAACCCAGCCTGCTGATTGTCCTGCATCACATCCCTGATGGCTCTCTTCGCTAAGAGAGTTTAGACATCTGCTGCCAAAACCTCCCTGTGCTGAGGATCTACCACCAGTGCAAAGGTTGCTGACCTTGTCAGAGGGCGTGGGTGTATACATTGTAATCGATAACCCTGAGTCATGGTGGAAACCACCCAGGGTTCTGCCCCAAGGGTCTCCCAGGGCAGTTGGCAATGGTCTAGGAGGTGGCACGGGGTGACAGGGTTCTAATAATTGTCAGGAAGAAGTGGATGGCTTGGGGCGGCCTGGCCACTCAGCTGACCCGTCTAGCTCTACCATGTCGGTTGGCCTCCAAATGGACCCTTAGATCACTGGAGCAGCAGAACTTAATTGTGGTGGTCTTGTCTGCGGGGCCGGAGCATACCAAACATTTCCTTAGCACATTGGCGGTCTTCTTCAGCCTGCTGAAGCATCACCTTGGCATCTAGTCCAAACAAGGCAGATGGGACCACAGACAGCCTGAGTAGATGGGCCGGTCTTTCCCCTGTAGCCGTGACTGAGACAGCCAAAGATGGAGTCTCACCATGCAGAGCGAGTACAAGGCCCTAAGGGGTCACCACTGCCTGCTCCACATCAGCTTGGCCAGAAGAGATGACACCTGCTGCACCTCAGCAGTTAGGTCAGATTTGTCCACCCACTGGCTGGCCAAACTGGCGTTGTTACAAGGTTAGAATAGCCCCAGTATTAACCAACTGTCCCTGTATGGCCATAGCCCCATGCAGGTTATTGAGCATGGCATCCATCATTTTGGTGTTCCTGCCCGGGCAACTTGGTGTCCCCAAGACTGACTTAATGGGGGACATCAAGACATCAAGGTAGGTGGATGTCCACAGCCAATCATCTCCCGACCATGCACACCTGCCAGCCTTCTGCCCAGACCTGACGAACGATGAGCTTCAGATGGCTTAGCAAACTGCTTCAGTACCAGGTCCTCCACATCAGAAAGCAGTGGTATTGAAAAAGACTGGGAGGGCCTCTGGCCTTGCTCCACTGGCATGTCAACTTTCAATGCCTCAGCGGCCCAAGCAATAAGCTGGTGATCAAGAGGAGAGTTCATCTCCTGCTCCTGCTCACCCTGTACCTGCCTAGACTCCACACCCTCTTGAAATGGGATTAAGTAAGAATAAAAAATATTAAAAACAGTATACTAAATAATTAAATACTAAATAAAAAACCAAGGTCTGAGGCTGTGTGATATGTGATATATATATATATATATATATATATATATATATATATATATAGTGCAATATACAGTTTAAAGTGAATTTAGTCCAGGTAAACAAGTGAGGTAAAACAGTGAGGTACAGAACAGTGATACAGAGGGTGGAGATTAAGCAGGGAAGTCTATCTCTTTCCCTTTTATTGCCAGTTGTACAGTTGTACGGCCCTGGGGACAAATGAGTTACTCAGTCTGTCAGTTTTGCATGACAGTGAGCGTAGTCTCCAGCTGATCATCTTCTGCTGGATGATGGTGTTGTAAAGTGGATGACCTTCATTGTCCATGATGGTGAGCAGTTTGCTCAGGGTCCTTTTGTCTGTTACTGAAGTGAAGCTCTCCAGTTCAGCTCCCACAACAGAGCCAGCTTTCTTTGCCAGCCTATCCAGTCGCCCGGCATCCCTATTCTATTCTATTCTATAGAAGAGGACGCTGGCGACCACAGAATGGTAAAACATCCCGAGGAATTTGCTGCAGACGTTGAAGGACCGCAGCCTCCTCAGGAAGTACAGCCGGCTCTGTGCTTTTTTGTAGATAGCGTCAGTATTGGCTGACCAGTCAAGTTTATAGTCCAGATGTACCCCCAGATACTTATAAGTGCTTACCACCTCCACATTGACTCCCTCAATGGAGACTGGTAGCAGCGCGGGCTTAGACCTACGGAAATCCACCACCATCTCCTTGGTATTAGCAGTGTTAAGTTGTAGGTGGTTGAGTTTGCACCATTGCACAAAGTCCTCCACCAGGCTCCTGTACTCCCCCTCTTACCCTCTCTGATACACCCCACAATTGCAGTATCGTCCGAAAACTTCTGCATGTGGCATGACTCTTTGTTGTAGCCGAAGTCAGACGTGTACAGAGTGAACAGGACAGGAGAGAGCACAGTTCCCTGTGGTGCTCCGGTGCTGCCACAGTGTCAGAGAGGCAGTCCTTTAGTCTGACCAACTGTGGCCGCCCTGTCAGGTAGTCAGTAATCCAGGATACCAGGTAAGCGTCCACACCCATCTGCAAGAGCTTGTCTCCTAGCATGAGGGGTTGAATTGTGTTGAAAGCGCTAGAAAAATCAAAGAACATGATTCTCACAGCGCTTTTCCCTTTGTCCAGGTGTGAATGCGTCCTGTGCAGTAGATATGTGATGGCATCATCCACTCCAACCTTCTCCTGGTATGCAAACTGTAGTGGGTCTAGCGAGTGTCTCACCGGGGGTCTGAGTATGTGCAGAAGCAGTCTCTCCATAGTTTTCATTATGTGTGATGTGAGGGCTACTGGCCGGATGTCATTGAGTTCGCTTGGGTGTGGCTTCTTTGGGACAGGGATAAGACATGATGTCTTCCACAGTGTTGGGGCCCTACCAAGATGTAGACTCAAGTCAAATATGTACTTCAGTGGCTCTCCTAGTTCGGCAGCGCAGGACCTGCGGTATGCCCTGCTGGACTAGCCATTTGTTCCTCTATACAAGACTCACTGAGTAGAGTAATCCACAACAGCTGCCCCAGTGGGGTCAGTCCCCATATATACAGAATATGTAGAATGGCGAGGTAGTCTTGACACAATAGAGAACATAAAATGCAGATCTGCTGCTCAGGAAATGTTGCACATGATTTTTTTCACATTTAAATTGTTTGTGTAAAATACTTAAATTTAAACTTAAAATACTTAATTAAATGTTAAAAAATTATGGAAGATGTTAAGTTGGTCAATTAAATTAATGCAGTCACACAGTGAACATCATTGAAAAAGAAAAATATGAACTAACATCATTTCTTTTTAATTCCTCTTGCTGTCTTTAGAAAATATTGTCAAACAATATTTAACTTTAAGACATTTCTTCTGCCAAAGTAAAAACAGAATGGCATCAGATTAAACTCTGAGCTTCAGCAGTTGCAGCCTCCAGCAGGAACATGTGCTTTCTCTCCTTCTACTAACCTAAAATGTATCTGCATGACACCAACATACAGCAGGGGGCGCTGAGTGTGGACATAAAGGCCTGAAGGACAAAATCCTGTTTATTGAGTTGAGAATGTTTTTAAGCTCATTAGATGAACTGTTGTGTGTGTTCAGTCTGTCAGGATGTCTGATCACAGAGGAAGGCTGTGCTTCTCTGGCCTCAGCTCTGAGCTCCAACCCCTCCCATCTGAGAGAGCTGGACCTGAGCTACAATCATCCAGGAGACTCAGGAGAGAAGCTTCTGTCTGCTGGACTGGAGGATCCACACTGGAGACTGGACACTCTCAGGTATGGACAGACAGGTGGACACTCTCAGGTAGACACTCTCAAGTATGGACAGACAGATGGACACTCTCAGGTAGAGACAGACAGGTGGACACTCTCAGGTATGGACAGGTAGATGGACACTCTCAGGTATGGACAGATGGACAGACACTCTGACTAACTGAGGGACTCTGGTTCATGTTTAATGGTGGATATGAGTGAAGGTGTATGAAGCTGATTGTGTCTTTGTCTCTTCCTCCAGGATGGACCATGGTGGACTGCAGAGACTGAAACCTGGTCTGAGGAAGTGTGAGTGTGTTTTCAGTTTGATTCATGAGGACTTTGAGAAAAACTGGATGAAATATGTAAAAGAAGTTCAAAAAAAGTTCAAAATGATGGAAAATGTGTTTTGTCAGAAATGGGCGTGGCCTAAACTGACATTTATCTTGAACCAATGAATCCATGAAACAGAAATTTCCTTCTGTTCGTCACAGTTCAGGAGTTAAAAGATAAATGTTTTATAAATGTCCACATGGTGGCGCTACCTGCTCCAAAATGTCCCTCATGTCTCTCCTGCAGATAAAGTTCATTCATTCATACTGACTTCGGCTGTTTGGAGCATTTGGACAAAAATGTATTTGTAATAGACGACAGTTTGACATGAAAATAACAGACTTGATGTGCAAAGACCTTCACTTTACACTAAACTTGATGAAAAAACATGAATATTACTGAATATCACTGTCATGTTGACTGTTCATGTTCTAACTGAACTGTTAAAGGTCCACTTACTCTGTGTGTCCAAAGCTTTCAGTCACATCTCATGGTCTTCATCAGTGATGGAGTGTCTCAGTTGTCATGGAGATGGTTTAAGTTTGAATGGTTTCAGTAAAGTAGTTAATAAATCAACAGATGATAAACTGCAGCTGTATTGTGTCTCGTTCTCTCCATCAGATGCCTGTGAACTGGAACTGGATCCAAACACAATGAACAGAAAACTCAAACTGTCTGACAACAACAGGAAGGTGACATATGTGGAGGAGTATCAATCATATCCTGATCATCCAGACAGATCCAACTACTGGCCTGAGCTGCTGTGTAGAAATGTGCTGACTGGTTGCTGTTACTGGGAGGTCGAGTGGAGAGGAGACGTTTCTATATCAGTGAGTTACAGAAAAATCAGAAAGAAAGGAAACAGTGACTGTTGGTTTGGATGGAATGATCAGTCCTGGAGACTGGACTGCTCTGATGATGATGGTTACTCTGTCTGGCACAATGACAGAAGTACACCCGTGTCCTCCTCTGTCTCTAACAGGGTAGCAGTGTATGTGGACTGTCCTGCTGGCACTCTGTCCTTCTACAGAGTCTCTTCTGACACACTGATCCACCTCCACACCTTCAACACCACATTCACTGAACCTCTGTATGCTGGGTTTGGGTTTGGACTCTGGTCTTACTGGTCTGGTTCCTCAGTCTCTCTGTGTCCTCTGTAGGAGGGAGAGTCTCTCTGTGTCCTCTGTAGGAGGGAGAGTCTCTCTGTGTCTCTGTAGGAGGGAGAGCCTCTCTGTGTCCTCTGTAGGAGGGAGAGTCTCTCTGTGTCCTCTGTAGGAGGGAGAGTCTCTCTGTGTCCTCTGTAGGAGGGAGAGTCTCTCTGTGTCTCTGTAGGAGGGAGAGTCTCTCTGTGGACAGAAACTCTACTGACTGAAGATCAGCTGCTGAAATGAAACATCACACACACTCTGCACTGTGAAGCAGATCTGTGTCAGACTCAAACATTCAGTTATTTTTCCTTCTACATGATTCATTGATTAGTCTCAGTCGGTGTAGTCCAGGGTATACGCAGGTATACGGTGTATACCCACTTATTTTTCAGTCAGCATTGCGTATACCCACTTCTAAATCCCCCCTGGTGCACACCATTCAGTAGTATCTGTGAGCCAAATTGCCCATTTTTTCCCCAGGATGGTGAAGCCATGACCCACGCTACTCTGCCTCTAATTGGCTATTACTCGCTGTCAATCTAATCAGTAAACTGATGAGCCAATCGGAGGCAGAGAATGGCCGAGGTAAATATTGCTAACCGACTAGTTTGGGTAACTTCTGAAACATTGGACACAGAGAACAGTGCAACACAAATAATTCAACATGTTGCCAGTGAGATGCAGAGCAAAATCGTCAGTAGCATTATAGCATCATCCTTAAATTAGCTTTCCTAATTGACGAGGCATCTTCTTTAAGTCTTAAGCAGTACTGGAGACGAAAATTCAGCGACTCGAAGTCAACGTGGAGGTAAATGGACAATATGGGAATGAAACCACTCTACTGATGACCCAAATCAGTGGACAGGAGCAGGCTAACAGACAGCTACTTAGCACCACCAAGAAGCAGGAGGCTGGTGGTTACGGCAGTAAATCAACCAGTAGTCCTCCCTGGAACTCTCTTGGTGCAAAGCCAAAGCATACAGATAAATCGCTTCCCTCAGATATGGGAAGACGGTTAACAGTCAGAACCCAGCACCCGGAGACTCGTGATGAAACTGGGTGGCCTGCACTGCCATCGCACAGGAGGGTCTCTTCAACCCCTATACCAAGGAGAAATCAGCCGTGGACTGTGGCAAAAACAAAAAGTAAGAGCAAACCGAACCAAGACACAGGGATTCTACTAGAGAACAGATTTGCTCCGCTTTTACGAGACCCTGACTCCCCAAAAGAAAGTTCATCTTCCAACACCGGAGAAAGGTATGAGGCTAAATCACATACTAAAAGGCCGCAGAGAGAGCTAACCACTGGGCCTCAAACGCTGATAGTGGGTGACGGAGCTGTGAATAAGATAAAACACTTTTTCAACAAAAATACCAAAGTACTCTGTTTTACCAACAACATGGTGTCCGATATCTCAGAGAAAATTCTGGAAATCGCTGCTGAGCATCCGACAGTGAAATCTCTCGTCATACACACAGGAGCACTTGATGCTGTCAAACAACAATCAGAGGTATTGAAACAGGATTTTAATGATCTGCTGAACAAAGTTCGATGTCTGAATATTGAGGTGTTTATCAGTGGACCTCTACCGACAGTTCGGCGAGGAGACGAGAGATTCAGCAGGCTGATGATGCTCAACAGATGGCTCAAAGATACGTGTGCCGCTCAATCAGTGAATTTTATTGACAATTTCTACATTTTTTGGGAACGCAGACACCTCTTTATGGCAGATGGATTTTGCCTTAACAAGTCAGGAGTACAGCTGTTAAGCTACAACATTTTTTGTTTTGTGCGTCAGTCACCAGCAGCCCATGCCAAGGACAAGAGGCGAGACAATCCAAAACAACAGATAAGACAGCTTTCTGGAGAAGAATTGCTACCGCCTGAGATAAGGACTGACCATGAAAGTCAGCACACCCAGAGAGAGGCTCTAACGTCACCATCCTTACCCCAACATGAGGAGTCTCCCCCAGCCCCAACAGCCCAACATGAGGAGTCTTACCAAGCCCCAACAGCCCAACATGAGGAGTCTCCCCCAGCCACAACAGCCCAACAGGAAGAGTCTCCCCCAGCCCCAACAGCCCAACAAGTGGAGTCTCCCCCAGCCCCACCAGGAGACTCCCAACTTTCACCCACCAGGACCCCATCCAGCCTTTCATTCTCTCCACTCAGTCCGGACTCCCCACTTCTGGGTTTCACCGACAGGATGAATGACCTTGTCACGGCAGGAATCCAACTCACACCACGCCCAAATCCCATTTTTTTCTCCCTTCAACCTCCCTCCTCGTCCAGCCCCTCGCATTCCACCACGCTGGAAAACACCATCACCCAAAAGTCACCGAGCCCCCCCACCTCCTTTGAATCATATCATCTGTGAGTCTGACTGATGTACCGGGTCCAGGCTGCAATACTGATACTAATAATGTTCTCCCCCAGGAAAAGTCAGGGCCCTATGGAGTTCAGGTAGCCTTCTCAATCCCTGTGTTGACAGGTAACAGAAGAATAGTTAAACTGGTGAGAAAAAAGGGTTCAATTAAATCTGGCAATTTATTAAGTAAAGCATGTTAACCTCATAATATACCAGTGTCTCCTACTATCTCCACAAGATTAGCTCTACTCAATATCAGATCACTAGTCAACAAATCACTGTTAGTTAATGACATCATTATGACCTATGATCTAGATTTTTTACTTCTTAGTGAAACATGGCTGACTGAATCTAGCTGTTGTGCTTTTCTCAATGGGGCAGCACCAACAAATTTTAGTTTTATGAACAAGTGCCGAACTGCTAAGAAAGGCGGGGGAGTTGCTGCCATCTTTAAATCTGTATGTCAGTGCAGGGAAATTACATTAGGTGATTTTAGCTCTTTTGAATATCTCTGTTTTTTATTAAAAGGTGATCCAAAAGTTCTTTTTTAATCATTTATAGACCTCCAAGATACTCAGGAAGATTCATTGATGAGTTTGCTGAACTGCTGTCAGTTATCTGCACTGACTACAACTTTTTTATCATAACAGGGCATTTTAACATTCACGTAGACAATAACATGGACAGTAATGCCAAAGAACTCTCTGCTCTACTTGACACTTTTGGCCTCTTGCAACATGTGAAAGGGCCAACACACACTCTGGATCTGGTTATCTCTAAAGGTGTTGACATTTCTTCTGTTGATGTTAAGGACTTGGCTCTTTCTGATAATTTCTGTGTGTTCTTTGACTTACAGATCATTCCAAATGTTCAGTCAACCTCTATGTCTGTTAGGAAAGGGTACATAAATGAGAATACCAGTGCAAAGTTTATGGAGGCTATAGCTATGTCACCAACTGTGACTGCAGAGTCAGTTGATGAACTCCTGGATAATTTTAACTGGAAAATCTCAAATGTCATGCTTACAAACCCCCCTAAACAGATAGCTCCAGAACTCATTTCCACAGATAAATGCAATGAATTTGCTTTTTCAGTGAAAAAATCCAGTCCATAAGGTTAAATATCAACACAAAACAATAAAAAGACGCAATCCCTGAGACCTCCCAGGAATAACTCAACTGCGATGTCAGAATTTAAAACAGTTGACCAAAAAACCATAGAGGAAGCAGTTCAGCACCTAAAACCATCAACATGCTAAATAGCTCACTTCAATCAGGCACATTTCCTAAACCCCTAAAAGTAGCTGCCATTAAGCCACTCTTAAAAAAGGGAACGCTGGATGCTTCCATGTTAACCAACTACAGACCCATCTCAAATCTTCCTTTTATAGCCAAGATCATTGAGAAAGTGGTTTTTAATCAACTCAGCAATTTCTTGAACTCCAGTGGCCTTTTTTGCCAAATTTCAATCAGGCTTCCGACCTCACCACAGTACAGAAACAGCTCTTATTAGAGTGTTAAATGACATAAGGTTAAACACTGACTCAGGCAAGGTGTCAGTTCTGGTCCTGTTGGATCTCAGTGCTGCGTTTGACACTGTGGATCACAGTATACTGTTGAACAGGTTGGAAACTTGGGCAGGACTCAGCGGAACAGTCCTAGAATGGTTCAGGTCCTACTTGGAGGAGCGGAGTTATTTTGTGACCGTTGGAAGTTATGAATCTGATCAAGTGGCTATGACATGTGGAGTTCCTCATGGGTCAGTTCTTGGACCCCTTCTGTTCAGTCTATATATGCTGCCTTTGGGTCAAATTCTGCAGAACTCTAATGTAGACTATCACAGTTATGCTGATGACACGCAGATATACCTAGCACTGTCCCCGGATGACTACAGTCCAATACAGTCATTGTGTCACTGTTTAGAGCAAGTAACAAATTGGATGAACCAAAATTTCCTTCAATTAAATCAGGACAAAACTGAGGTAATTGTTTTTGGCAATAAAGAGAAGAGGATTGCTGTCAGTGAACATCTCGAGTCACTCTCTCTAAAAACTAGCGACCAAGTCCGAAACCTTGGCGTGCTGATAGACTCAGATCTGACCTTCAGCAGTCATATCAAATCAATCACCAAAACAGCTTCAATCAGCTTAATATCCAGAGTGTAGGGTTTTATGTCTCAAACAGACCAGGAGAAGTTGATTCATGCTTTCATCTCCAGTAGACTCGAGTAATGTAACGGTCTTCTGACTGGACTCCCACAAAAAAGCATTAAACAACTGCAGCTCATTCAGAACGCTGCAGCTCGAGTTTTGACCAGAACAAAGAGATCAGAGCACATTACTCCAGTTCTAAAGTCTTTACACTGGCTCCCAGTCAGCTATAGAATAGAATTTAAAGTTATGATACTGGTCTACAAATCACTGAATGGTTTAGGTCCAGAATACATGAATGACATGTTAGTAGAATATAAACCCAGTAGAGCTCTGAGATCTACTGACTCAGGTCAGATAGTGGAGCCCAGAGTTCAGACTAAACATGGTGAAGCAGCTTTTACACAACTGGAACAAACTACCAGCAGAACTGAAATCAGCCCCAACTGTGAATATTTTTAAATCCAGGTTAAAAACACTTCTCTTCTCCTGTGCTTATGATTGAGCTCTTTATTTCAAAGCACTTTAAATGTTAATCTTTCATTTGCACTCTATGTCCTTTTAATGATTTTAAAGCAAATCATTATTTTATGCTGCAATCGCATTTTTAATGCTCTATTATAGTATTTTATTTCTCTCTCTTTCTATGTGTCTGTACTTTGTTGTTATTATTAGTGGGGTGTGGGGTGTGTGTGTGTGTGTGTGTGGGGGGGGGGGGGGTTGTATGTATGTGTTTACTATGATTGGGTTTTATTTTTATTTCTCAAAGTCCATGTTTTTTTTTTCAATTTCTTCTGTTAAATGTTTGTTTTATGTAAAGCACATTGAGTTGCCACTGTGTATGAAATGCGCTATATAAATAAAACTGCCTTGCCTATACAGTATGGAGTTATTTACTAGAAAGAGGTCAATGTGAGAGTATGATTTATGGAATTGTGAGTAGTAAGAATATTCTCTATTGTGGGTTTCAAATCCAGCAGGCATCACTAAGTCCATAGTCAGATATGTATGGCTTGAGTATGAGTCTATAGGAGTTTGGTTAAGTGGATCTGTCCAGGTGAGGGTTGTTACGGCCCTGCATGTGTGTGTTTGTGTTGTCTCTCTTTTTTTGTTTGGTTCCCTCCTCTCCTGCCTCCGGCTCTAGCTCCTCCCACCCCTCCGGCTCCATCCCTGGTTCCTGATTGGTGCGACTACCTTCGGTGCGCTCCAATCCCCAGCCATCAATCAGAGTCGGACCTTTTAAATAATCTGCAGCCTGTCAGTCGGGGCGGCTGGATCTTTGTGGCCAGTCCGCCTCGCCTTGCTGCTGCGCTATTGTGTTAAATTTTGCTGTGATTTGTTTGAATATGGGTCAGGCTTAGTTATTGTTGACACACACATTCATTAGTTGTTTCTTTGTGTTAGTTCCACTAGGAGTAGGGGTGCTGCTCATCTTTTTGTATTTTTGACATCAATCTGTACTAGAGGTTTAGGTAGGTTTTGTTCCTATTTTACTCTTATTACGTTACACAGATTCATTAGCTCTGTTTTAGGAGTATATGTTCACATTTGTTAAACTATCTTTGCCAATTGTTTCATTAATGATGATGAATCTTCCCTCAGTCTGCTACTGTTGTTTATTAATGTATGGAGTCTTCTTGTTGATTAGAATTGGCTTGATTGATGCATTTTGCTGAGATTTTTTGTGATCCTATTGCAGTCAGATGGGTTTCCTGTAGGAGACATATGACAGAGTTTTGCTTTTGAAGGTGGTTGAGGGCTTTGGGTGTTTTAGCAGGAGAGATGAAAGCTCTTATATTCCAGGAGGCAAGTTTAATGGTCATTTCCTATTGTTTCATATCCTAAATAAAGAGGTCATTATTTTAATTGTCCTGAAGTTGAGCAGTGGGAGTTTTGAATAAAGTCCTTCCCATTTTCATACAGGGACAACACAATGACGTTTATATGTGTGAGTTTAATGCTGGTGTGAAAATGTGTCGTGAAAACATGTAAATTGAACACGATCTGGGTGTGTCAATCTGGACAGCTGTAACATTGTTTAGCAGGTGCCTGAAGGGGGAGATGTGCTCTGGAGTAGCATTTGAGTGGGGGGTACAATTAAAGTATAAGTATTATGAGCTTGTTGTATCACATGGGTTACAGCCAAGTTGATCCAAGCTGCTGAGTGATGTTGTTGGTCAGAGATACTAACAGCAGCTGATGATGCTGAGCTGATCTTTAGCTCATTAGATGTTCAGTTGGCTCCATCTAGTGGACAGATAGTAGAACTACATCATGTGATATCTGACACTGACTGGGTTTCTGCTACAGGTTAGACTGGTTTTGACGTCACTGATGTTTTTTAGATGTGGACTCTGAAGTTATGAGGATGTGACAGCGTCCTCAGATAAAATGTACACAGACAGCAGGACTGACGAGGGAGAATGAGCAGCTTCTTCTCTCCTGATGTTTACTCTACACATGAAGGTGGAAAGTGTCTGTAAGTTGACCTGAAGTGACTTCAGCAGGTGAGAATCCTACCAGAGAAATCTGTAAATGTCTGATGAACCATCAGTTTGATCACATTGTGTTGAATCACTGTTTGACTGGACAGTAGAAATGTTTCTGATGATGATTGTCTGTTTCACTAGATTTATTTAATCTTTCAGGTTTTACAGAAGATTTTGATTCTTGATGAATTGTTTTTTTTATGAGTTAAAGGAGAAAAGTTTGAGAATGATTTCCTTGTTTTACTTTTAGTGGTTCTCAGGTTGAACCAACAGCACTTTGATTGTAATCAGAGATCATATCATCAGTGAAAAATGTAGGGAGTGTCAGAACTGGACTGGTTTGACTGAAAGCTCTTTTACAGTCCATGTTGTGAACTGTCCCAGAGGCTGCAGAGTCCTCAGATGGACCTGCTCAGTGTGTCTGATGGGAAGAGCTGCTGCTTCTCTGTTTTCTACAGTATTTGTGACATGTTAGAGAGATGAATGAGAACTAATGTGTCCTGTGATGAAACCTTGTTGTAGTGAGTCAGTGCAGCTCTCCCAGCAGCTGTTTCTCTGCTATGGATCAGTGTGAGGACAGAGAGGAGGGAGTCCCTCCCTCTAAAAGCTCTCTGTGTGGGGAACATGACAGCCAGACCAAAGCTCAGAGGTGAGATGAGGATCTCTAACTGTCCATCACTGTTCTCCACTCACATCACTCCACCATCATTATTCACACTCACTGTCACATCTGACACTCAACTACTGAATAATAAGTCACAATAACTCAGAATGAACTACTAACTTTGTGAGTTAACAAAGAGCTCAACCACTGATTAGTCAACTAATCAACTAAGATGAGACAGCATCTTTCATCAGATGACATTTTGATGAACAGGAGAACGTTTCTCATCCACTGTCTTCTTACTGATTTTCATTCTGCTTCTAAAACTTCAGCTGCTGACAGTCTGCTCAACATTCATCTTTTTAAACTCTTTGATTTGTTGTTTGTTTGTATCAGGATGCAGCAGCAGAGAGCAGACTCTCCTGAACCCAGCTGTGTGTCCATGAAGAGTGACGCGTCTATGGAGCCTCCTCTTGTGTTTAAAGATGGACAACCTGCTGATGGAAGGTAAGAAGTTAATAATGGTTGGTTGGCTGTTTGGGCTGAATAAACCTCCTGTGTTATGTGGGGCGGAGCAGGTGAACCAGGCACAAACACCACAGACAGGTTCAATGGAAACAGCTTTAATGCTCAGAAACCAACAGACATGCTTACAGACCATAAAGGGAAAGCAGTTCAAATAAGGTTGAAACCAGCAGGAACAGGTAACAAGAGGAACAGGAACAGACAGGAACAGCATCACAATCTAGTGTCTAGAATGAAAGAAAATGAGTGAGAGCAGTATATGTAGTGAGGAGCTGATGAGGGAATTACACAGTGGCATCAGTTTAAAGTTTAAAGATGGACGACCTGCTGATGGAAGGTAAGAATTTAAAAGTGAAGTTTGTTATTATCTGACTCTCCTAAGAAGATAGTTTCAGCAGTGACATCACAGTGTACAAGTGAGTCACATGTCAAAGAGTTCAGTTATAAGACACCAACATGGTCACTATATCAATATGTGTGTGTAACTTTGAAAACATCACATCAATAATCAGAGCAGCAGCTAACTTGGATGTGTCTGTCTTGAGCTAACTTCAAAGATGGACCCTGCTGAGCAAAGGTCAGAATATTGATCTCAGGATTGATAAACTGACTGAACAGATTTATAACTGACAGAAAGGATTGTTAGACACAAGAATGTTTTTCATTAATGGAAGAAGATAAAAAAAAGTCTAAAATGTTTCATTGAAGACAAATCAAAGAAAGAAAGATATCAGTGTTTACTGTGTCATAATTAATAGAAACACCTTTGGTAAAGAGACAATGAATGGTTTCTCAGGCCACATTAAAATCAAATCAGAACACAGGAAACAAAGTGAAAAGGTGTGTTACATTTCAGTGTTTGTTGTCTTGTCTGTTCTTTCATGCAGCACAATCCATCTCATTAAAACTGCAAACAGTCCCTCACAAATGGAAGTAAACATACAGTCAATAGTACTGTCCCTCAGCCACAGGAAACACTTTGATTGTCAAAGGCTGTCTGTCATGTTTGACTTCACCTCTGCTGCTGTTGATAAGCTCCGCCTATGGCTCTGCCTCCAAGCTGTGATTGGACAGCTGATTATTGTTCAGTTTGACAGGAACATCTTCATCTCAAAAAGACTCATCTTCCTCTCTCACAGAGCTTCTTATTCAGTGTTGGCAGGTGTTTGCTGCCCTCTGCAGGACAACAGTGACATGTAACACTTCCTCTCTTTGTTTTCTGTGGTCTGATTTATTTTTTTCATCTTATTCAATTGAACAGACAATACAATTCACCCTCATGTACCGGGCATGTACATCAGGCTGAGTTTATACCTGTTTTATTTCAGACCTTTTTCTTCTCCTTCTGTATGGATCAGATGGGGAAATGGACAAGAGATTATTCTCATAATTTAAAGGAAATCTTACTTTTACACAGTAAAAGCTGCTTGATGCTGTGTTCATCCATCTGAAGGTGAACTGGGATGTTTATATTTCCATCTTTAGTTATTGAGGTTAACACAGATTGTTACTGAGCCATAGAACTCCTGTTGAACATCCTCACTTCCTTCTTCTTCTGTTGACTCATGACCAAGTCGCTGCCATCATCTTTTCATCACTGGAGGAATTTGAAAGCATAAGTCACTCTGTTCTGAAAGATTTCCTTTTAATTCTGACATTTAAACTGATGTTTAATCCTTCAGTTCTTTGACTTTGATAGTAATTAGAAATGCAGTCAGCAATCAACATTGATGACAAATTAGGACAATATTAAAAGATACAAATCTCTCTCCTCATTTGGTTCTGAAACGTCAACTTCTTTATTTATATCAGGATGCAGCAGCAGAGAGCAGACTCTCCTGAACCCAGCTGTGTGTCCATGAAGAGTGATCGGTCTATTATGCTTCCTATTAAGTTCAAAGATGGACAACCTGCTGATGGAAGGTAAGAATTTAATAATGGTTGGTTGGCTGTTTGGGCTGAATAAACCTCCTGTGTTATGTGGGGCGGAGCAGGTGAACCAGGCACAAACACCACAGACAGGTTCAATGGAAACAGCTTTAATGCTCAGAAACCAACAGACAGGCTAACAGACCATAAAGGGAAAGCAGTTCAAATAAGGTTGAAACCAGCAGGAACAGGTAACAAGAGGAACAGGAACAGACAGGAACAGCATCACAATCTAGTGTCTAGAATGAAAGAAAATGAGTGAGAGCAGTATATGTAGTGAGGAGCTGATGAGGGAATTACACAGTGGCATCAGTTTAAAGTTTAAAGATGGACAACCTGCTGATGGAAGAAAAGAATTTAACATCCAGTAACAGAGCAGCATTTACAGGAGTTCATTTAGTCATCATGACAGAACATCTTTATTAAGCTGAGTGCAGATTTGAGTCATTAAATGTCCTTAAACGTGATGTTTTCTCCACAGAGTTCAGCAGCAGAGCTCAGAGGTTCCCAGTGATCAGTCTGCACAGCAGCATCAAACACAGCTGGACTCCATATTTATGGTGTGTACATGTACAAACACACCGTTTACTATTAACTCCATCAATCATAGATGAAATACTAAAGTAGCATTCAGGTCCTAACAGTGTCCATGCTGCTCTGTTTAGACCAGCAGGCCTTCAGACTGACACATGAATCACATGTTGTGTTCTACTAGTTTAAATGAAATGTTCACTTTATCTTTCTGTTCCAGCTGCTGGAGGAGAACATCGTCACTTTTGTGAAGAACGAGCTGAAGAGAGTCCAGAGGGGTCTGAGTCCAGATGACCCAGAATGCTTAGAGAGTCAGAGTGAGGATGAGGAGGTGTTGGACGGTGAGGAGGAAGAGCAGAGGAAGAGCAGCAGGGAGGCATTTCTGAAGATCACAGTGCACTTCCTGAGGAGAATGAAGCAGGAGGAGCTGGCTGAGCGTCTGCAGAGTAAGAGGATTTTAACAGATTTAACATGATGGAGAGGAAATGGAGGCAACATGGGAGAGGTTTATATTTCAAACTCTGCTGTAAATATGCTGCACACATCTGCATCAGATCAGAGGCTGTTTGTCCTCCACTGATGAGCTGAATAAAACTGATGGAGGAGGAAAAACTACACAGACACACTTACATGTTCAGATTTCTAGACTTTCTGTAGGATCCACTCACTGATTTCATTTGTTGTTTGTTCATTAAGGAGCTCGTGCTGCAAAGTGTCGACATAAACTCAAGTCTAACCTGGAGAAGAAGTTCCAGTGTCTGTTTGAGGGGATCGCTAAAGCAGGAAACCCAACCCTTCTGAATCAGATCTACACACCGCTCTTCATCACAGAGGGAGGGACTGCAGAGGTCAATGATGAACATGAGATCAGACAGATTGAAACAGCTTCCAGGAAACCAGTCAGACCAGAAACAACAATCAGACAAGAAGACATCTTTAAAGCGTCACCTGGAAGAGATAAACCAATCAGAACAGTGATGACAAAGGGAGTGGCTGGCATTGGGAAAACAGTCTTAACACAGAAGTTCACTCTGGACTGGGCTGAAGACAAAGCCAACCAGGACATACACTTCACATTTCCATTCACTTTCAGAGAGCTGAATGTGCTGAAAGAGAAAAAGTACAGCTTGGTGGAACTTGTTCATCACTTCTTTACTGAAACCAAAGAAGCAGGAATCTGCAGGTTTGAAGAGTTCCAGGTTGTGTTCATCTTTGACGGTCTGGATGAGTGTCGACTTCCTCTGGACTTCCACAACACTGAGATCCTGACTGATGTTACAGAGTCCACCTCAGTGGATGTGCTGCTGACAAACCTCATCAGGGGGAAACTGCTTCCCTCTGCTCGCCTCTGGATAACCACACGACCTGCAGCAGCCAATCAGATCCCTCCTGAGTGTGTCGACATGGTGACAGAGGTCAGAGGGTTCACTGACCCACAGAAGGAGGAGTACTTCAGGAAGAGATTCAGAGATAAGAAGAAGGCCAGCACCATCATCTCCCACATCAAGACATCACGAAGCCTCCACATCATGTGCCACATCCCAGTCTTCTGCTGGATCACTGCTACAGTTCTGGAGGATGTGTTGAAAAGCAGTGAGAGAGGAAAGCTGCCCAAGACCCTGACTGAGATGTACATCCACTTCCTGGTGGTTCAGTCCAAACTGAAGAACATCAAGTATGATGGAGGAGCTGAGACAGATCCACACTGGAGTCCAGAGAGCAGGAAGATGATTGAGTCTCTGGGAAAACTGGCTTTTGAGCAGCTGCAGAAAGGCAACCTGATCTTCTATGAATCAGACCTGACAGAGTGTGGCATCGATATCAGAGCAGCCTCAGTGTGCTCAGGAGTATTCACACAGGTCTTTAAAGAGGAGAGAGGGCTGTACCAGGACAAGGTGTTCTGCTTCGTCCATCTGAGCCTTCAGGAGTTTCTGGCTGCTCTTCATGTCCATCTGACATTCATCAAGTCTGGAGTCAATCTGCTGGAAGAACAACAAAAAACATCACAGCAGTCTGAAATGATCAGAGGCAAATCAACACGTTTCTACCAGAGAGCTGTGGACGAGGCCTTAAAGAGTCCAAATGGACACCTGGACTTGTTCCTCCGCTTCCTCCTGGGTCTTTCACTGCAGACCAATCAGACTCTCCTACGAGGTCTGATACAGACAAGAAGTAGCACACAGACCAATCAGAAAACAGTCCAGTACATCAAGAAGAAGATCAGTGAGAATGTGTCTGCAGAGAGAAGCATCAATCTGTTCCACTGTCTGAATGAACTGAATGATCGTTCTCTAGTGGAGGAGATCCAACAGTCCCTGAGATCAGGAAGTCTCTCCACCGATAAACTGTCTCCTGCTCAGTGGTCAGCTCTGGTCTTCATCTTACTGTCATCAGAAAAAGATCTGGACGTGTTTGACCTGAAGAAATACTGTGCTTCAGAGGAGGCTCTTCTGAGGCTGCTGCCAGTGGTCAAAGCCTCCAACAAAGCTCTGTAGGTTCACACAGAACTATCCAGATTAATGTTGTTTCATCTTTGCTCAATGAAGAAAAGTAATGTTTGCAATTGTTTTCTTTTGTTCTGCTGATTCTTCTCCAGGTTGAGTGACTGTAACCTCTCTGAGAGAAGCTGTACAGCTCTGTCCTCAGTTCTCAGCTCCCAGTCCTCTAGTCTGAGAGATCTGGACCTGAGTAACAACGACCTGCAGGATTCAGGAGTGAAGCAGCTTTCTGCTGGACTGGAGAGTCCACACTGTACACTGGAAACTCTCAGGTCAGTTTTATTACTGTGTATATAAAGTAATATTGTAGCGTCACGTAGTTTCTAGTTAACATGAAGAGTTTTTGATACTAAAAAGATTTAGTGTATTGTCTGAACTGAAGTTTTTTCATATCAAGTTTACAGTAAATAAAGCTCCTTTCACACCAACATGTGAGTTAGGATATATGTTTTTGTCATTTATTCTTCAATGAAGTGTCAATGTGCATGAATGCATGAAAATCTAGTATAACCTTTTTTTCCCTTCATAATGAATTATTAAAAACTCAATGAAACAAAATCAGAAATATGATGGAAGATGTTGAATTTGTCAATTAAGTCACAGTGAATATAATTTAAATCTTCTTTCTGTTTATGTCAACCAATATTTAACTTTAAAGACATTTCTTCTGCCAAAGTAAAAACAGAATGGCATCAGATTAAACTTGTTCCTCCAGCAGGAACATGTGCTTTCTCTCCTTCTACTAACCTAAAATGTATCTGCATGACACCAACATACAACAGGGGGCGCTGAGTGTGAACATAAAGGCCTGAAGGACAAAATCCTGTTTATTGAGTTGAGAATGTTTTTAAGCTCATTAGATGAACTGTTGTGTGTGTTCAGTCTGTCAGGATGTCTGATCACAGAGGAAGGCTGTGCTTCTCTGGCCTCAGCTCTGAGCTCCAACCCCTCCCATCTGAGAGAGCTGGACCTGAGCTACAATCATCCAGGAGACTCAGGAAAGAAGCTTCTGTCTGCTGGACTGGAGAATCCACACTGGAGACTGGACACTCTCAGGTATGGACAGACAGGTGGACACTCTCAGGTATGGACAGACAGGTAGACACTCTCAGGTATGGACAGACAGATGGACACTCTCAGGTATGGACAGATGGACACTCTCAGGTATGGACAGACAGGTGGACACTCAGGTATGTACAGACAGGTGGACACTCTCAGTCATGGACAGATGGACACTCTCAGGTATGGACAGACAGATGGACACTCTCAGGTATGGACAGATGGACACTCTAAGGTACGGCAGACAGGTGGACACTCTCAGGTATGAACAGACAGATGGACACTCTCAGGTATGAACAGACAGATGGACACTCTCAGGTCTGGACAGATGGACACTATCAAGTATGGGCAGACAGATGGACACTCTCAAGTATTGACAGACAGATGGACACTCTCAGGTATGGACAGACAGATGGACACTCTCAGGTATGGACAGACAGATGGACACTCTCAGGTAAGGAAAGACAGATGCACACTCTCAGGTACGGACAGACAGGTGGACACTTTCAGGTAAGGAAAGACAGGTGGACCATCTCAGGTACGGACAGACAGGTGGACACTCTCAGGTGGACACTTTCAGGTGGACACTCTCAGGTACGGACAGACAGGTGGACACTCTCAGGTATGGACAGACAGGTGGACACTCTCAGGTATGGACAGACAGGTGGACACTCTCAGGTATAGACAGATGGACACTCTCAGGTATGGACAGACAGATGCACACTCTCAGGTACGGCAGACAGGTGGACACTCTCAGGTACGGACAGACAGGTGGACACTCTCAGGTATGGACAGACAGGTGGACACTCTCAGGTATGGACAGACAGGTGGACACTCTCAGGTATGGACAGACAGGTGGACACTCTCAGGTATGGACAGGTAGATGGACACTCTCAGGTATGGACAGATGGACAGACACTCTGACTAACTGAGGGACTCTGGTTCATGTTTAATGGTGGATATGAGTGAAGGTGTATGAAGCTGATTGTGTCTTTGTCTCTTCCTCCAGGATGGACCATGGTGGACTGCAGAGACTGAAACCTGGTCTGAGGAAGTGTGAGTGTGTTTTCAGTTTGATTCATGACAACTTTGAGAAAAACTGCATGAAATATGTAAAAGAAGTGAAAAAAGTTAAAAATAATGGAAAATGTGTTTTGGCAGAAATGGGCGTGGCCTAAACTGACATTTATCTTGAACCAATGAATCCATGAAACAGAAATTTCCTTCTGTTCGTCACTGAAATGTTTTATAAATGTCCACATGGGGGGGGTGTGGTCAAGACGCGAACGATGTAGGACGTGTTTTTCGGTCGCTCCTCGGGAATGTGATTATAATATAGTTTTAATATCATTTTAAGTTTGTCCACTGTCCGCAACTTCGAGGTGACCAAGTGGTTTTTAGGAGCCCTGCATCTTGAGAGCCAAACCTGCATTTTTGTCGAGCGGCCGGGTGAAAAATGAGTCTACCGATGAGTCTGCGAAACAAGCCGCAACAGGAGCCCGAATTACCTGAGAGGCCGAGTGCTAATGAAGAGATGCTACGCAGCATCAAGGTAATGATGGACGACCAACAAACTGAAATTGTGACAAAATTCGAGTCAATCATATCAGAGCTAGTTACGAAGGAGGTGGCGACTGCTCTTAAACCACTGCAAGAAAAAGTCTCCCTGCAAAGTGGAACTATTAATGACCTTGAGCGCTGCGCTAACGAGCACTCAGACCAGCTAACTAGCATGCAGGTGAATATCACCAAGCTATCTGCTACGGTGGAGTCTCTGGGCAAGAAATGTGAAGAACTGGAGGCACGCTCAAGATGGCATAACATTCGGCTAGTGGGTTTGCCTGAGGGAACCGAGGGTCCTCAACCTACACAGTTTACTGCCAAACTTTTAATGGACTTGTTGGGACTCGACGGGTTGCCCGGGCTCGACAGGGCCCACCGCACTTTGCGTGCTAAACCAAAGGAGGGAGAACCACCTCGCCCGATGGTCATCAGGGTGACACAATTTCAAACGAGGAACGCTATTCTACGCCGCGCTGGACAGAGCTCCCCCCTGCTACACAACGGGAAACGGGTGCACATCTTCCCGGACTTTACACCGACTGTGGCCAAGCGGAGGGCGGCTTTTGTCCAGGTGAAGAGGGAGCTCCATGCCTGAGCTAACGTTAAATTCGGCCTCCGGTACCCGGCTACTCTACACATCACCATGTCCGACGGCCAGACCTACAGATTTGAAAACCCGGACCAGGCCCTGGAGTTCGTCAACAAGAGACTCAAGAAGAATCCCGGCCCGGAGAGTGACTGACTCTGAAATCCTCCAGCGCTTGTTGGCTCGGTTTGTATTTAGCATCTATGCTGCTGTTATCTTATCCAGGGACTGACTATAGTATGGTGAACTGTCTGTAAATTTGTATTGCTCCACTTATAGAGTATATTGGCGCTCATTTTTATTTCTATTGTCATATTTCTCTCTGTCAGTCTCTATTTATGAGGATGTTTTTGACTGATGCAGTGCTTTTGAATCAGTTTTTCTTTTTCTTTTCCTTTTTTTCCTTCATTATAATACATGGCACCTTTTTATTTTATTTTTATTTTTATTTTGGGACAGCACATATCCATACTCCCTGAGGTCGTTTAGTAGCACGGTTAAGCTGCAGATAACGACAGGTTTTATTTCAATGTGGGGTGAAGTAGCACGCATCACTGTTTGGATGCTTCTGCTAAGTGAGGAGGTTTGTTCGAATCTGGGGGGGTTGTTCGTGTTTTTTCGGGGTAATGACTGGCACCTACGCTACTTTTCCAGATGTATTGAGAGGGGTTTTTTTGTGTTTGTTTTGTTTTTCTCCTTTTTTCTTTTTACATAGTGAATTCTTTGTCCTTTAATGGCCCAGGTTAAAAGAACACTATCCAGTGTGGGTGGAAAGGGTTAGATTTGTAAGTTTAAACTGTAAGGGTCTAAATAATCCAATTAAGTGTAGTAAGGTGCTGCACTACTTGCGCCACCTGGATGCTCATATTATATACTTGCAGGAAACCCATTTAAAAGAGATAGATAGTGTTAGACTGAAGAAGAGCTGGGTCGGGAAAATATATCATTCCTCATTTTCCAGTAGATCAAGAGGCGTTGCTATTCTTTTACATAGAGATATTCCTTTTGTTCATGTTAAAACGATCTCTGATTCTGATGGCAGGTTTATAGCTGTCATAGGACACATTTTTGATGTAAAAGTGACTCTTGATAATGTTTACGCCCCCAACTGGGATGATGAGTCTTTTTTTAGACAGGTTTTCTCAATGCTACCTGACTTGTCCATGTATGATTTAATTTTAGGTGGAGACTTTAACTGCTGGATGAATCCATCCTTAGATCGTTCTTCCCCAACCTCAGCTACTCAGTCCAAGTCGACCAAAGTGATTCAAGCCTTTATGAAAGAGTTTAATGTTGTTGACCCTTAGCGTTTTTTCAATCCGGATAGGAGGGAATACTCTTTTTTCTCTCACATTCACCGTACCTATACACGAATTGATTTTTTTTTTAGTGAATAACAAATTGTTATCCTCCATTTCCGGCTGCAAATACGATTCAATTGTGGTTTCGGACCATGCCTCCATTTCTATGAATGTTTATTTTCAGAAGTTTGTTAATACAAGACCACCATGGCGCCTGGATACACATTTGCTCTTAGATACAGACTTTATTAAATTTGTTGCAGAGCAGTTGGATTTCTTTTTTCAGGTCAACAAAACTCCAGAAGTAACAGCCTCAGGGTTGTGGGAAACAATGAAAGCTTTTATCAGAGGGGAGATCATTTCTTATAAGGCTCATCAGAGAAAATCTAGAAAAGAGAAGTTAGCCAAGCTTTCTCAACGCATCGCACTCTTAGATTCTTTATATGCAGTCTCAAAACTACCAGATACTTATAAGGAGCGGATGACTTTACAAGCTGAATATGATCTTATCATGTCGCAGCATACTACTGAACTTTTATTACAATCAAGATCCAAATTTTATGAACAGGGTGACAAGACGAGTAAACTCTTGGCCCATCGACTACGTCAAATTTCTGCATCTCAGTTAATTCCTCAAATTGAGACTGGCTCGGGCATAACATCTGACCCTTTGGAAATCAATAAAACCTTTATGGAATTCTACAAATTACTATATTCATCTGATTGTCCTAATACTTCTGCGGATATGATCTCCTTCTTTGATAGGTTTAACACTCCCAATCTGGATCGAGTTGCAGCTGAGGAACTGGAACGTCCTATCACAGCAGTCGAACTTGAGGCGGCAGTTAAATCATTACAAAGTGGTAAAAGTCCAGGCCCAGATGGCTTTCCAGCCGAGTTTTATAAAACATTCTGGAAACAACTGGCCCCACACCTGTTAGAGATGTTCACTGAGTCTTATAATTCAGGCACACTTCCCCACACCCTAAATCAGGCTTGCATTTCTCTGCTTCTAAAGAAAGGTAAAGACCCACTTTCATGTGGTTCATATCGACCCATTAGTTTACTGAATGTCGATTTCAAATTATTGTCCAAGTTATTAGCCCGACGCTTAGAAGTTGTCTTACCTTCAATTATATCTTTGGACCAAACTGGGTTTATACGTAATAGACACTCCTTTTTTAACCTTAGAAGGGTGTTTAATGTGGTCTATAATCCTCCTTCAAATGCTCTCCCAGAAGCTCTGATAGCTCTGGACGCCGAGAAGGCATTTGACAGAGTAGAGTGGGATTATCGTTGTTTTATTCTGGGGAAATTTGGTTTTGGGGAAGAATTTGTTTCATGGGTTAGATTATTATATGCCTCTCCTCAGGCCATGGTCAGGACAAATGTCACAAATTCGGAATACTTTCGCTTACATCGTTCTACAAGACAGGGTTGCCCGTTGAGTCCGCTCTTATTTGCTATTGTGATGGAGCCTCTGTCAATTGCTTTGCGGTCTCATCCTGATATATGTGGTATAACCAGAAATGGTGTAGAGCTGAAGGTGGCGCTGTATGCGGATGATCTTCTGTTGCTTTTGTCTACTCTGTCACGTTCTATTCCTGCAGCCCTTTCAGTCCTAGACAAATTTAGTAGATTCTCTGGATATAAACTTAATCTTAGTAAAAGTGAAATGCTTACTGTTAATGGAGAGGTAATCGATAATTCACTTCAGCTTCAAAATTTACCATTTAAGGTAACGGACGCTGGCTTTGTTTATCTTGGAGTTTATGTTGCCAAAACATTGGTTAATCTCTATAAGGAAAATTTCCTCTCTCTGCTCACAAAAATTAAGCAAGATTTTGAGCGATGGTCCCTATTAAATCTCTCCATAGCTGCCAGAATCAATGCAATTAAAATGAACATCTTCCTGCGCTTTTTATATTTATTCCAATGCATTCCTATCTTCCTTCCTCTTTCCTTTTTCCGTAAAGTAGACAGTCTTATTTTAGATTTTATTTGGAACAAGAAAACTCCTAGGTTGCGTCTACAAGTTTTACAGAGGCCCAAAGCTTTGGGCGGAATGGTGTTACCAAACCTCCTTTACTATTATTGGGCAACAAACATTAGAAATCTGAACTATTGGGTTAAGTATGGAGATGTTGAGGTCCCCCCATCATGGTTGATTTTGGAAGCAAATTCAGTTCAGCCGGCGTCATTGAAAGCGTTACTGTATTCGCCCTTGTCTTTTTCTACTTCTGGTCACACTAAGAATGTGATAGTTGCCTCCAGCATTAAAATATGGACTCAGTTTAGACGTCATTTTGGCCTTCAAACTCTTTCAACTGAGGCTCCACTTGCAGCAAATCCTATTTTTCCCCCATCGTTATTGGATAGCACCATCTCTATATGGGCTAGGCTGGGCATAAAAACTTTTAGAGACCTGTATGTTAATTCTATTTTTGCTTCTTTTCAACAATTGGTAAATACATTTTTGCTTCCTAAAGAACATTTTTTTAGATACCTCCAAGTCTGAAATTTTGTCCGTGGCTCATTCCCAGGATTCCCCACTCTTCCCAAGTCTTCAGACTTTGAGACTTTTCTGAAGCCTCTCTCTTCATTAAAGGGGGCAATCTCCTCTATTTATTCAAATATTTATAGTCTTTGTCCAGGCTCTTCTGTTGTACTTAAAACAGTTTGGGAGACAGACTTGGGAGAGGTGATTGTTGAGGATGTTTGGGAAGAGATTTTGCGCAGAGTACATAAGTCTTCAATGTGCTGGTCACAGCTTTATGCAATGTCGAATCCTTCATCGAGCCCACTACACTAAAGCCCGGCTCGCAAAAATGTTCGATACAGTGTCTCCACTATGTGATCGATGCCAACAAGCCACAGCAAATTACTCTCACATGTTTTGGAGCTGCTCTTCTCTGACTAGATTTTGGTCTGAAATCTTTAGTACTTTATCCAAAATAACTGAAAGGGATGTGACTCCCAATGCCTTAACTGCCCTATTTGGTGTATGGCCTTTCCCTCCTACTCTTTCCCCAGCTAAAAAGGATTTAATAGCATTCACAACTCTGCTGGCCAGGAGGTTGATATTGCTAAAATGGAAATCCCCAGTCCCACCTACCTATACAAATTGGGTTAAGGATGTGCTTTATTTTCTTAAATTAGAAAAAATTAGACTGACTCTGATTGGAAAGGATGTCTTATTTGAGAAGACCTGGAATCCCTTTCTGTCTTATGTTAACAGCACAAGATGTCCGATCACTGTGAACTGAGTAACTACTGCAATGCTGAGCCTGTGTTTTTTTATTTTTTTATTTTATTTTATTTATTTTTTTTAATTATTATTTTTTACTAATTCACTTTATATATATATGTGTATGTGTATATATTTTTTGTATTGTTATTATATATTCTTTATTATTACTAACTTGTTTAATTCTTTTTTATTGATTTATATTTCCTACTACCTGCCAACTCATATCTATGTTTCCCTATTGATCTTATTAGTCTATTTATTTATTTATTTATTTTGAGTATTACAACTGTTATTATTTATTTATTTTTATCTATTCATACATTAATTTATTCATTTGCTTATTTATTTACCTATCTTTTCTCTTCCTCTATCATCATCATCATTATTATTATTATTTTTTTTTTTCTTTCTTTCGTTTGTCCTTAATTTACTTTTACCTATGCATGTCAATCTGTTGGAGCTGGGTGCCGGGGGGGTGGGGGGGTGGTATCTGTTCTGGGGTATATTGTATTTAGATCTGTAATCAGAACACTATTGTTTTTGTAATATGTAAAACTCAATAAACAGACGGTTCAAAAAAAAAAAAAAAATGTCCACATGGTGGCGCTACCTGCTCCAAAATGTCCCTCATGTCTCTCCTGCAGATAAAGTTCATTCATTCATACTGACTTCAGCTGTTTGGAGCATTTGGACAAAAATGTGTTTGTAACAGACGACAGTTTGAGATGAAAATAACAGACTTGATGTGCAAAGACCTTCACTTTACACCAAACTTGATGAAAAAACATGAATATTACTGAATATCACTGTCATGTTGACTGTTCATGTTCTAACTGAACTGTTAAAGGTTCACTTACTTTGTATGTCCAAAGCTTTCAGTCACATCTCATGAACTTCCTCAGTGATGGAGTGTCTCAGTTGTCATGGAGATGGTTTACGTTTGAATGGTTTCAGTAAAGTAGTTAATAAATCAACAGATGATAAACTGCAGCTGTATTGTGTCTCGTTCTCTCCATCAGATGCCTGTGAACTGGAACTGGATCCAAACACAATGAACAGAAACCTCAAACTGTCTGATAACAACAGGAAGGTGACACGTGTGAAGGAGGTTCAATCATATCCTGATCATCCAGACAGATTTGACTACTGGCCTCAGCTGCTGTGTAAAAATTATCTGACTGGTCGCTGTTACTGGGAGGTCAAGTGGAGAGGAAGAGTTAATATATCAGTGACTTACAGAAGACTCAGCAAAAAAGGAGACAGTGTTGACTGTTTGTTTGGATGGAATGATCAGTCCTGGAGTCTGGAGTATTCTGATGGTCATTACTCTGTCTGTCACAATAAGAGAGAAACATCCTTCTCCTCCTTCTCCTCCTCCTCCTCCTCCTCCTCCTCCTCCTCCTCCTCCTCCTCCTCCTCTGTCTCTAACAGAGTAGCAGTGTATGTGGACTGTCCTGCTGGCACTCTGTCCTTCTACAGAGTCTCCTCTGACACACTGATCCACCTCCACACCTTCAACACCACATTTACTGAACCTCTGAATGCTGGGTTTGGGTTTTACTGGACCAGTTCTGGTTCCTCAGTTTCTCTGTAGGAGGGAGAGTCTCTCTGTGTCCTCTGTAGGAGGGAGAGTCTCTCTGTGTCTCTGTAGGAGGGAGAGTCTCTCTGTGTCCTTTGTGGACACCTGATCCACCTCAGCACCAGCTGGTGATCAGCTTACAGCTCTGCTCCTCTCTTCACCAGAGTGTCCACTTCTGACCCTCCTGATGCTGGATCATGGTGTTTGTTATGATCCATGGCTAGCAAACCAGTCCAATAACAATACACCACTCAGGTTCAGATGGGGCCCTTCCTCCCAATCACCCCCCCCTCCAGGTTTCTCCATCGTTGCCCCCAGCAGAACTATGGACTCAGCGGGCCGCTGCCCCTCCAGGGCCCAGAGAGTCCAAGAAGGCTGGGTACTCTGAGCTGCTGTTCACTGCAGACACACAGACACCAGTCAGAATCTTCCTCCCAGCAAAGCAAATGCAAAGTCATAGGGAGGCGACCCTCTCGCTCCGTGGGGAGAACTCCAACACAATGGCACTCAGCAGGGGAATAGTGACGTAGAGGATCCACACATCGAGGCCCACACCTCTGTTCGATTGGCATTGCACCCAACCCCAGACTTCATCCCTGCAGGTGGTTAGCCCATGTTACTTCTTTGGGCTGGGCCTGGCAGGGCCCCATGGAAGGCCTGTCCACCAGGACAGACAGGTGGACGAGCTCCCCTCCCAGGCCTGGCTCCAGGAGGGTGCCCCGGTTTCCCTTTTCCGGGTGAGGTTCTTGTAGCCCTGTGTTGCTGCATCATCTGAGGTTATTTGAATCATTCTTAGTCTGGCCCCTCACCTGGGACCTTTTAGCCGCTGACTCAGGAAACTGTTCCGTCTTCTCACTCCTTGATCTAACTGCAGCCTTTACAGTGTCGACTGCCCTATTCTCATTAACAGGTTATATAAATGGGTAGGTGTCTCTGGTTCTGTCTTAAACTGGTTATCTCATATTTATCAAATAGATCCTTCATAGTTTCTATTGGGTCCTCCTCCTCTTGCTCAGCCCCCATCCCCTGTTGTGTCCCTGAAGGGTCCATACTTGGCCCAGTCCTTTTTTACATGTATTTGCTCCCGTTAGGCCATATTATCCAAAAGCAGACAATACACAGATCTACCTCCCCCTAGAACCTAAACTATTAAATAAATTAACTGACCTTAATAACTGTCTTCAAGACATTAAATCCTGGATGGCTGCAAACTTTCTCCAGCTCAATGACAATAAAACTGAAATTAGTTTGTTTGGCCCACAGCATCTAACCAACATAATTTCTCCTTATCTTGGATAAGGAACCCCTCTGCAAAACCACATGCAAAAAAAACCTTGGTGTCATATTCAATTCAGTTTCATGCAGCTTTGGATCATCTTTTGTACTTCTGGTCATTCATGCTTTCATATCATTCCGCCTTGATTACTGTAATTCATTATACTTTGGTACCACTCAGTCCAGTTTATCCCATCTTCAACTTATTCTAAATGCAGTAGCAAGAGTTCTGACAAGATCAAACAAGAGAGACCACATTACTCCCATTCTTGCCGCCCTGCACTGGCTGCCTGTTAAGTACAGAATTGATTTGAAAATACTATTGTTTATGAGGCCTTGAATGGACTCAGTCCCCCATGAATTATAGAACTCCTATAGAACTTCCTCCCCCATCCGATTGTCCCCCACCATCAAGACTTTTAAGAGACACCTAAAAACTTACTTTTAGTCCCTAGCCTTCAACTGTGACTATCACTATGTACTCTATGACCACATATTTAATTATTGATGTTGTTATAATTAAGAAAAAAATAATAATTCTAATTTTTTTATTGTGTTTTACGTCTGTGTGAAGCACTTTGGATCTACTATGTTGTGTTTAAAGTGCTATATAAATAAAGTTTAAGTTGAATTAGTCTCAGTGGACTCTGCTGTTGTTACTGTCAGGATCCAATGAGCAGCATGCAGCTCTATTCATGTTTCAATCTAATAACATCTGTCCAGCTGTGGAAGCCCACAGTGTTTTTGTGCTTCTCACATGTATTTTATCTGATCATCAATAAAAACTATTCATGGCATTATTGTTGAAAGCATCCTCACTTTACTGACACAATGGATAATATAACAAGCTTTATAAATACAACACATTGTTAAAGATGAAACCAAAAAGCAGTGTGTAGTCGGCTCACATTTCAGATGTCTATGAGTTGTTAACAGCTCCACCAAATAGTGATTTTTCCCTCTAAACTTCTCACATGCTTTCATTTCAATAAATGTCTAAATTCTCTGATTCTAGCTTTCTGGTTTCTTTCGTCCTCTATGACAGTAAACTGAATATATTTGTGTTGTGGACAAAACAAGACATTTGAGGACACCATCTTCTGACATTAGAGAGATGAAATTACTGATTTATTAATCTAGAAACTCGTCGGCAGATTAATTGATAATGAAAATAAAGGTTAGTAGCAGTACTAAATATCTTTATGTTCATTTCTTTGTCACCAATTATTTCCCTCTTATTACTGCTATTGATGTTTCTCAGAAGTTGCATGATGATGTTCCTGGTGTATCATTGTATTCTAGAAAGGATGTCCACTCTCATTTAAAATATTCTATGAAGTTTTGTTTTTTGAGTAGTGTGTCGTTGAAGCACCATCTGAGGGATGTGTGTTGTTTGCTATCAGTTTCTACAGTTATGTTTATTGGGGCTTGGTCAGAGAAGATAATGGTGCTGATGGTTGATTCTGTAATTCTATACAGTATGGAGTTATTTACTAGAAAGAGGTCAATGTGAGAGTATGATTTATGGAATTGTGAGTAGTAAGAATATTCTCTGTTGTGTGGGTTTCAAATCCAGCAGGCATCACTAAGTCCATAGTCAGATATGTATGGCTTGAGTATGAGTCTATAGGAGTTTGGTTAAGTGGATCTGTCCAGGTGAGGGTTGTTACGGCCCTGCATGTGTGTGTTCGTGTTCTCTTTCTTTTTTTTTGTTTGGTTCCCTCCTCTCCTGCCTCCGGCTCTGGCTCCTCCCACTCCTCCGGCTCCATCCCTGGTTCCTGATTGGTGCTGCTTCCTTCGGTGCGCTCCAATCCCCAGCCATCAATCAGAGTCGGACCTTTTAAATAATCTGCAGCCGGTCAGTCAGGGCGGATGGATCTTTGTGGCCAGTCCGCCTCGCCTTGCTGCTGCGCTATTGTGTTAAATTATGCTGTGATTTGTTTGAATATGGGTCAGGCTTAGTTACTGTTGACACACACATTCATTAGTTGTTACTTTGTGTTAGTTCCACTAGGAGTAGAGGTGCTGCTCATCTTTTTGTATTTTTGACATCAATCTGTACTAGAGGTTTAGGTAGGTTTTGTTTCTATTTTACTCTTATTACGTTAGACAGATTCATTGGCTCTGTTTTAGGAGTATATGTTCACATTTGTTAAACTATCTTTGCCATTTGTTTCATTAATGATTATGAAACTTCCCTCAGTCTGCTACTGTTGTTTTATTAATGTATGGAGTCTTCTTGTTGATTAGAATTGGCTTGATTGATGCATTTTGCTGAGATTTTTTGTGATTCTATTGCAGTCAGATGGGTTTCCTGTAGGAGACGTATGACAGAGTTTTGCTTTTGAAGGTGGTTGAGGGCTTTGGGTCTTTTAGCAGGAGAGATGAAAGCTCTTATATTCCAGGAGGCAAGTTTAATGGTCATTTCCTATTGTTTCATATCCTAAATGAAGAGGTCATTATTTTAATTGTCCTGAAGTTGAGCAGTGGGAGTTTTGAATAAAGTCCTTCCCATTTTCATACAGGGACAACACAATGACGTTTATATGTGTGAGTGTAATGTTGGTGTGAAAATGTGTCGTGAAAACGTGTAAATTGAACACAATCTGGGTGTGTCAATCTGGACAGCTGTAACATTGTTTAGCAGGTGCCTGAAGGGGGAGATGTGCTCTGGAGTAGCATTTGAGTGGGGGGTACAATTAAAGTATAAGTATTATGAGCTTGTTGTATCACATGGGTTACAGCCCAGTTGATCCAAGCTGCTGAGTGATGTTGTTGGTCAGAGATACTAACAGCAGCTTATGATGCTGAGCTGATCTTTAGCTCATTAGATGTTCAGTTGGCTCCATCTAGTGGACAGATAGTAGAACTACATCATGTGATATCTGACACTGACTGGGTTTCTGCTACAGGTTAGACTGGTTTTGACGTCACTCTGATGTTGTTTAGATGTGGACTCTGAAGTTATGAGGATGTGACAGCGTCCTCAGATCAAATGTACACAGACAGCAGGACTGACGAGGGAGAATGAGCAGCTTCTTCTCTCCTGATGTTTCTCTACACATGAAGGTGGAAAGTGTCTGTAAGTTGAGCTGAAGTGACTTCAGCAGGTGAGAATCCTACCAGAGAAATCTGTAAATGTCTGATGAACCATCAGTTTGATCACATTGTGTTGAATCACTGTTTGACTGGACAGTAGAAATGTTTCTGATGATGATTGTCTGTTTCACTAGATTTATTTAATCCTTCAGCTTTTACAGAACATTTAGATTCTTGATGATTTGTTTCTTGATGAGTTAAAGGAGAGAAGTTTGAGAATTATTTCCTTGTTTTAGTGTTAAGGAAGTGTCAGAACTGGTCAGACAGCTTGAATCAATCTGGCTGCTGTGCATTTTAATCCAAAACACACCCATCTTCCAACACTGAGACAGACTTGGTTTGACTGAAAGCTCCTTTACAGTCCATGTTGTGAACTGTCCCAGAGGCTGCAGAGTCCTCAGATGGACCTGCTCAGTGTGTCTGATGGGAAGAGCTGCTGCTTCTCTGTTTTCTACAGTATTTGTGACATGTTAGAGAGATGAATGAGAACTAATGTGTCTTGTGATGAAACCTTGTTGTAGTGAGTGAGTGCAGCTCTCCCAGCAGCTGTTTCTCTACTATGGATCAGTGTGAGGACAGAGAGGAGGGAGTCCCTCCCTCTAAAAGCTCTCTGTGTGGGGAACATGACAGCCAGACCAAAGCTCAGAGGTGAGATGAGGATCTCTAACTGTCCATCACTGTTCTCCACTCACATCACTCCACCATCATTATTCACACTCACTGTCACATCTGACACTCAACTACTGAATAATAAGTCACAATAACTCAGAATGAACTACTAACTTTGTGAGTTAACAAAGAGCTCAACCACTGATTAGTCAACTAATCAACTAAGATGAGACAGCATCTTTCATCAGATGACATTTTGATGAACAGGAGAACGTTTCTCATCCACTGTCTTCTTACTGATTTTTATTCTGCTTCATTGTTCAGTTTGACAGAAATATCTTCATCTCAAAAAGACTCATCTTCCTCTCTCACAGAGCTTCTTATTCAGTGTTGGCAGGTGTTTGCTGCCCTCTGCAGGACAACACTGACATGTAACACTTCCTCTCTTTGTTTTCTGTGGTCTGATTTATTTTTTTCATCTTATTCAATTGAACAGACAATACAATTCACCCTCATGTACCGGGCATGTACATCAGGCTGAGTTTATACCTGTTTAATTTCAGACCTTTTTCTTCTCCTTCTGTATGGATCAGATGGGGAAATGGACAAGAGATTATTCTCATAATTTAAAGGAAATCTTAGTTTTACAGAGTAAAAGCTGCTTGATGCTGTGTTCATCCATCTGAAGGTGAACTGGGATGTTTATATTTCCATCTTTAGTTATTGAGGTTAACACAGATTGTTACTGAGCCATAGAACTCCTGTTGAACATCCTCACTTCCTTCTTCTTCTGCTGACTCATGACCAAGTCGCTGCCATCCTCTTTTCATCACTGGAGGAATTTAAACTGATCAGTCACTCTGTTCTGAAATATTTCCTTTTAATTCTGACATTTAAACTGATGATTTATCCTTCAGTTCTTTGACTTTAATAGCAATTAGAAATACAGTCAGCAATCAACATGATGACAAATTAGGACAATATTAAAAGATACAAATCTCTCTCCTCATTTGGTTCTGAAATGTAAACTTCTTTCTTTGTATCAGGATGCAGCAGCAGAGAGCAGACTCTCCTGAACCCAGCTGTGTGTCCATGAAGAGTGACCGGTCTATGATGCATCCTATTTGGTTTAAAGATGGACAACCTGCTGATGGAAGGTAAGAATTTAACATCCAGTAATCACAGCAGCATTTACGGGAGTTCATTTTGTCATTGTGACAGAACATCTTTAATAAGCTGAGTGCAGATTTGAGTCATTAAATGTCCTTAAACGTGATGTTTTCTCCACAGAGTTCAGCAGCAGAGCTCAGAGGTTCCCAGTGATCAGTCTGCACAGCAGCATCAAACACAGCTGGACTCCATATTTATGGTGTGTACATGTACAAACACACCTTTTACTATTAACTCCATCAACCACAGATGAAATACTAAAGTAGCATTCAGGTCCTAACAGTGTCCATTCTGCTCTGTTTAGACCAGCAGGCCTTCAGACTGACACATGAATCACATGTTGTGTTCTACCAGTTTAAATGAAATGTTCACTTTATCTTTCTGTTCCAGCTGCTGGAGGAGAACATCGTCACTTTTGTGAAGAACGAGCTGAAGAGAGTCCAGAGAAGTCTGAGTCCAGATGACCCAGAATGCTTAGAGAGTCAGAGTGAGGATGAGGAGGTGTTGGACGGTGAGGAGGAAGAGCAGAGGAGGAGCAGCAGAGAGGCATTTCTGAAGATCACACTGCACTTCCTGAGGAGAATGAAGCAGGAGGAGCTGGCTGAGCGTCTGCAGAGTAAGAGGATTTTAACAGATTTAACATGATGAAGAGGAAATGGAGGCAACATGGGAGAGGTTTATATTTCAGACTCTGCTGTAAATATGCTGCACACATCTGCATAAGATCAGAAGCCTTTTGTCCTCCACTGATGAGCTGAATAAAACTGATGGAGGAGGGAAAAACTACACAGACACACTTACATGTTCAGATTTCTAGACTTTCTATAGGATCCACTCACTGATTTCATTTGTTGTTTGTTCATTCAGGAGCTCGTGCTGCAAAGTGTCGACGTAAACTCAAGTCTAACCTGCAGAAGAAGTTCCAGTGTGTGTTTGAGGGGATCGCTAAAGCAGGAAACCCAACCTTTCTGAATCAGATCTACACACCGCTCTACATCACAGAGGGAGGGACTGCAGAGGTCAATGATGAACATGAGATCAGACAGATTGAAACAGCATCCAGGAAACCAGTCAGACCAGAAACAATAATCAGACAAGAAGACATCTTTAAAGCCTCACCTGGAAGAGATGAACCAATCAGAACAGTGATGACAAAGGGAGTGGCTGGCATTGGGAAAACAGTCTTAACACAGAAGTTCACTCTGGACTGGGCTGAAGACAAAGCCAACCAGGACATACACTTCACATTTCCATTCACTTTCAGAGAGCTGAATGTGCTGAAAGAGAAAAAGTACAGCTTGGTGGAACTTGTTCATCACTTCTTTACTGAAACCAAAGAAGCAGGAATCTGCAGGTTTGAAGAGTTCCAGGTTGTGTTCATCTTTGACGGTCTGGATGAGTGTCGACTTCCTCTGGACTTCCACAACAATGAGATCCTGACTGATGTTACAGAGTCCACCTCAGTGGATGTGCTGCTGACAAACCTCATCAGGGGGAAACTGCTTCCCTCTGCTCGCCTCTGGATAACCACACGACCTGCAGCAGCCAATCAGATCCCTTCTGAGTGTGTCGACATGGTGACAGAGGTCAGAGGGTTCACTGACCCACAGAAGGAGGAGTACTTCAGGAAGAGATTCAGAGATGAGGAGCAGGCCAGAACCATGATCTCCCACATCAAGACATCACGAAGACTCCACATCATGTGCCACATCCCAGTCTTCTGCTGGATCACTGCTACAGTTCTGGATGATGTGTTGAAAAGCAGAGAGAGAGGAGGGCTGCCCAAGACCCTGACTGAGATGTATATCCTATTCCTGGTGGTTCAGTCCAAACTGAAGAACATCAAATATTATGGAGGAGCTGGGACAGATCCACACTGGAGTCCAGAGAGCAGGAAGATGATTGAGTCTCTGGGAAAACTGGCTTTTGAGCAGCTGCAGAAAGGCAACCTGATCTTCTATGAATCAGACCTGACAGAGTGTGGCATCGATATCAGAGCAGCCTCAGTGTACTCAGGAGTGTTCACACAGGTCTTTAAAGAGGAGAGAGGGCTGTACCAGGACAAGGTGTTCTGCTTCGTCCATCTGAGTGTTCAGGAGTTTCTGGCTGCTCTTCATGTCCATCTGACATTCATCAAGTCTGGAGTCAATCTGCTGGAAGAACAACAAACAACATCCAGGTGGTCTAAAGCGTTCAGAGACAAACCAACACGTTTCTACCAGAGTGCTGTGGACGAGGCCTTAAAGAGTCCAAATGGACACCTGGACTTGTTCCTCCGCTTCCTCCTGGGTCTTTCACTGCAGACCAATCAGACTCTCCTACGAGGTCTGCCGACCCAGACAGGAAGTAGCTCACAGACCAATCAGAAAACAATTGAGTACATCAAGAAGAAGATCAGTGAGAATGTGTCTGCAGAGAGAAGCATCAATCTGTTCCACTGTCTGAATGAACTGAATGACCGTTCTCTAGTGGAGGAGATCCAACAGTACCTGAGATCAGGAAGCCTCTCCACAGATAAACTGTCTCCTGCTCAGTGGTCAGCTCTGGGCTTCATCTTACTGTCATCAGAAAAAGATCTGGACGTGTTTGACCTGAAGAAATACTCTGCTTCAGAGGAGGCTCTTCTGAGGCTGCTGCCAGTGGTCAAAGCCTCCAACAAAGCTCTGTAAGTGCACACAGAACTATCCAGATTAATGTAGTTTCATCTTTGCTCAATGAAGAAAAACATGTTTGCAATTCTTTCGTTCTGCTGATTCTTCTCCAGGCTGAGTGACTGTAACCTCTCAGAGAGAAGCTGTGCAGCTCTGTCTTCAGTTCTCAGCTCCCAGTCCTCTAGTCTGAGAGATCTGGACCTGAGTAACAACAACCTGCAGGATTCAGGAGCGAAGCAGCTTTCTGCTGGACTGAAAAGTCCACACTGTGGACTGGAAACTCTCAGGTCAGTGTTGTTACTGTGTATATAAAGTTATATTTTAGTGTCACCTAGTTTCTAGTTAACATGAAGAGTTTTTGATACTAAAAAGATTTAGTGTACTGTCTGAACTGAAGTGTTCATATCAACTTTACAGTAAGTAAAGCTCCTTTCACACCAGCATATGAGTCAGGATATATGTTTCTGTCATTTATTCTTCAATGAAGTGTCAATCTGCATGAATTCATGAAAATCTAGCATAACCTTTTTTTCCCCTTCATATTGAATTATTAAAAACTCAATGAAACGAAAACAGAAATATAATGGAAGATATTACATTTGTCAATTAAGTCATAGTGAATATAATTTAAATCTTCTAACTATCTAAATGTCAAACAATATTTAACTTTAAAGACATTTCTTCAGTTGCAGCCTCCAGCAGGAACATGTGCTTTCATAAAAATCCTGTTTATTGAGTTTAGAATGTTTTAAGCTCATTAGATGAACTGTTGTGTGTGTTCAGTCTGTCAGGATGTCTGATCACAGAGGAAGGCTGTGCTGCTCTGGCCTCAGCTCTGAGCTCCAACCCCTCCCATCTGAGAGAGCTGGACCTGAGATACAATCATCCAGGAGACTCAGGAGAGAAGCTTCTGTCTGCTGGACTGAAGGATCCACACTGGAGACTGGACACTCTCAGGTATGGACAGACAGGTGGACACTCTCAGGTATGGACAGACAGGTGGACACTCTCAGGAATCGACAGGTGGACACTCAGGTATGGAGAGACAGGTGGACACTCTCAGGTATGGACAGGTGGACACTCTCAGGTATGGATAGACAGGTAGACACTCTCAGGTATGGACAGATGGACACTCTCAGGTATGGACAGACAGGTGGACACTCTCATTTATGGATAGGTGCACACTCTCAGGTATGGACAGACAGGTGGACACTCTCAGGTATGGACAGATGGACACTCTCAGGTATGGACAGACAGGTGGACACTCTCAGGTATGGACAGGTGGACACTCTCAGGTATGGACAGGTGGACACTCTCAGGTATGTACAGACAGGTGGACACTCTCAGGTATGGACAGACAGGTGGACACTCTCAGGTATGGACAGACAGGTGGACACTCTCAGGTATGGACAGACAGGTGGACACTCTCAGGTATGGACAGATGGACAGACACTCTGACTAACTGAGGGACTCTGGTTCATGTTTAATGGTGGATATGAGTGAAGGTGTATGAAGCTGATTGTGTCTTTGTCTCTTCCTCCAGGATGGACCATGGTGGACTGCAGAGACTGAAACCTGGTCTGAGGAAGTGTGAGTGTGTTTTCAGTTTGATTCATGAGAACTTTGAGAAAAACTGGATGAAACATGTAAAAGAAGTGAAAAAGTTCAAAATGATGGAAAATGTGTTTTGGCAGAAGTGGGCGTGGCCTAAACTGACATTTATCTTGAACCAATGAATCCATGAAACAGAAATGTCCTTCTGTTCGTCACAGTTCAGGAGTTAAAAGATAAATGTTTTATAAATGTCCACATGGTGGCGCTACCTGCTCCAAAATGTCCCTCGTGTCTCTCCTGCAGATAAAGTTCATTCATTCATACTGACTTCAGCTGTTTGGAGCATTTGGACAAAAATGTGTTTGTAACAGACGACAGTTTGAGATGAAAATAACAGACTTGATGTGCAAAGACCTTCACTTTACACCAAACTTGATGAAAAACCATGAATATTACTGAATATCACTGTCATGTTGACTGTTCATGTTCTAACTGAACTGTTAAAGGTCCACTTACTCTGTATGTCCAAAGCTTTCAGTCACATCTCATGGTCTTTCCTCAGTGATGGAGTGTCTCAGTCGTCATGGAGATGGTTAAAGATTGAATGGTATAATTTCAGTGATTGTCAGTAAAGTAGTTAATAAATCAACAGATGATAAACTGCAGCTGTATTGTGTCTCGTTCTCTCCATCAGATGCCTGTGAACTGGAACTGGATCCAAACACAATGAACAGAAACCTCAAACTGTCTGACAACAACAGGAAGGTGACATATGTGAAGAAGGATCAGTCATATACTGATCATCCAGACAGATTTGATTTCTGGTCTCAGCTGCTGTGTAGAAATGTTCTGACTGGTCGCTGCTACTTGGAGGTAGAGTGGAGAGGAGGAGTTTATATATCAGTGACTTACAGAAGAATCAGAAGGAAAGGAAACAGTGATGACTGTGTGTTTGGAAGGAATGATCAGTCCTGGATTCTGAGGTGCTCTGATAATACTGGTTACTCTGTCTGTCACAATAACAGAGAAACATCCATCTCCTCCTCCTCCTCTTCCTCCTCCTCCTCCTCCTCCTCCTCCTCCTCCTCCTCTGTCTCTAACAGAGTAGCAGTGTATGTGGACTGTCCTGCTGGCACTCTGTCCTTCTACAGAGTCTCCTCTGACACAGTGATCCACCTCCACACCTTCAACACCACATTCACTGAACCTCTGTGTGCTGGGTTTGGAGTCTACTGGTCTGGTTCCTCAGCGTCTTTGTGTCCTCTGTAGGAGGGAGAGTCTCTCTGTGTCCTCTATAGGAGGGAAAGTCTCTCTGTGTCCTCTGTAGGAGGGAGAGTCTCTCCTGTGAACAGAAACTCTGCTGAATGAAGATCAGCTGCTGAAATCAAACATCACACACAGACTTCCGGTTTGAAGATGTACAGGATGGACGTGCGGGCATAGCTCTGTATATTTTCCAGGAAATGTTTTAAATTGTGTCATCATTTCAAGTTTATTTTCGGTGTAACAACTTGTTTTATTAATGTCTCGCCGAACCTGCACAAAAATGAGTAAACAATCTCGGAAAGGTCAAGCACAACAGACTCTCCCCTTCTCTGGTCGGGAAGCTAGCAACATGGCGTCAGGGCCTTCCCCTCTCACTCTGTAAACGTTCATCAACGAACTGGAAAAATCTAGGAAAAGCACCACTGCAGAGCTCAGTGCCTCTCTGAACGTGGCCATGGCTCCGATTAATTCGGCTCTTGAGTCCATTACCACCACTGTGGCTAGACACACTTCTACAATTTCGAAGATGGAAACATCCCTCTCGACACACTCAGATAACATCACTAGCCTCGAGCAAGAAGTAGTGGAGCTACGCTCCAAGCTAACCTCAATAACGGAAGAGCACAGTGCTCTCCAGGCTGCCGTGGAGGACCAGGTGTCTCGCTCAAAGCGTCAGAATCTGAGAGTGGTTGGGCTGCCTGAAGACATTGAAGGTAATAACCCGAGACAATTTATGGCAGATTTATTCAAGGAAGTGGCTGCGGAGGCACTACTGAATGCCACACCTGAAGTTGACCGGCCCCATCGTAGTCTCAGACCCAAACCTGTGAAAGTGTGCTTTCACCGCTACATTGATAAAGAGAGAGTGTTACTATGGGCAAAGGCACACCGCAATATGACTTTGCGGGGTCAAAACATCAAGTTTTATGAGGACTTTAGTGGTGCAGTGGCGAAGAGGCGAGCTGCTTTCAACCAGCTGAAATCCTTGCTTTTTAAGAAAGGGATATGATTGGGCATATTAGTCTGAATCTCCTGCAAATAAAACCACAATGGATAATTTCCATAGATGGAAAAACCTATACAGTTGGAAGAAATAATTTCTTGTCTTAAATTAATACAGAATAATAAAGCTCTGGGGCCGAATGGCTTTCCGGCTGACTTTTATATAAAGCTTTCTCACCAACTTGCTCTTTTGTTATTAGACATGTTTAATGACGCATTGGAGCGGGGCTCCCTGCCTCCAACTTTAAATCAGGCTTCAATCTCACTCATTCCTAAAAAAGACAAGAACTTGGACGAATGTAGCAGCTGGAGACCGATACGTTTATTAATAATAAATAAGCTGCTGAAATGATTATATCTTTAGATGCGGAGAAAGCCTTCGATCGTGTCGAATGGGATTATTTGTTTTCTGTTTTGGGGAAACTTGGCTTTGGGTCTAAATGTATTTCTTGGATACAACTTTTATACTCCGCCCCTTCTGCTTGTGTGACAACTTACTCTCAAAAGTAAGAATATTTCCCTCTATCAAGGGGGACCCGCCATGGTTGCCCAATGTCTCCCCTGCTTTTTGCCATAGCAATAGAGCCTCTTTCCATTGCTCTCAAATCTTCTATATGTTTCACTGGTATCTTTAGAGCTGGACTGGCTGTTAGCGGTGTAGATAATATTTTACAAATCTTCATTCATATTCATCATTATATAAAAACAATTTTACAAAGTTGGTTATGGAAATTAAGTCTGATTTGGCGCGCTGGAACTCTCTCCCTCTCTCTTTGATGGGCAAAATCAATTCTATTAAAATGAATATACTTCTAATCATTTATATGAACGTTAGACAAAATAATCTAAAATTTTATTTGGGCTGGTAAGAAACCAAGAGCACGTCAAACGGTGCTCCAAAGAAGCAAATTAGACGGGTGCCTAACTTATTATTTTATTATTGGGCAGCCAATCTTCAAATAATCCATGCCTGGTGTAATTCTCCCAGCTTAGATTGGTTCATAATGGAAGATGCTTCTTGCCATCCCTCGTCTTTGGCAGCTCTGGTCTGTGCCCCTTTAGCTTCTCGTTCTCCTAGTTATATTAAAAAACCCAATAGTACTTTCCTCTATGAGTAAACACTTCAAACTTTCAACACCCATCCCATTAAGCCCCCTCTTTGCAACAATCATTTCTTTCCCCCCTCCAATGCAGACACAGCTTTCACTGTGTGGAGAGAGAGAGGTCTGGTTCCTTTGTCTGGTTTTTATTTGGAGGGCTTATTTGCTACAGTTAATGATCTCTGTTAAATATAATTTACCCCAATCTCATAAGTTTCGTTACTTCCAAGTGCAGAATTATGCTCGCACACACTTTACATCTTTCCCCCAATCTCCAATGGGATCTCTTAACACTGAGCTGCTCTCTCTCTTCCGTTGGCCCGTAGTAGGATTTCTGTATTATTTGACCTCATATCATCTTCGAATATGTCCTCCCTTGTGAAGGTCAGGGATAGTTGGGAAAGGGAGCTTGGCTTTGATTTGACAGATGAGTGGTGGAGAGAGGCACTGATCAGGGTCAATTCTACATCTTCTTGTGCTCGTCTTAGTTTAATTTAATTTAAGGTTCTCCACAGAATTCATTTCACTAAAAACAGACTTAGTAGGCTATTTCCAGGCACAAATTACATCTGTGATAAATGTGGCCTATGTCCAGCCGACTATGTTCATATGTTTGTTTTCCTGTCCCAAACTAGTCAATTTCTGGGCCTTTTTTTAAAATTGTTAAACAAAGCCCTCAATATCATGTTAGAACCCTCCTTACCTCGTACACTAACTAGTCTCACTAAGAAAAACTCTGATGTTGTCGCTTTTGCCTCGCTCATAGCTTGCAGATTCTTTTACATTAGAAAAGCCCAAACGCTCCTCCTACTACTTCTTGGTTGAGTGACTTAATGTCTTTTCTGTCTTTGGAAAAAGTTAAATATTCCTTACGAGGCTCAGCAGCCAATTTTTTATAAAAGATGGCAACCTCTCATCACATATGTAAAGACCCTTACCTCTCTGACTCTGGAATTGATTTGACACATCCACGTTTTTTATTTTATCTAAGTTTTTTTAGTGAACACACTGGGCAATTTATTTATTCATCTATTATTTCTATTATTATTCATTTTTCTTTTTCACCTCCCTTTATATTATATTATATTTTTTCTTCTTTTTATTCATGTACGTATTTATCTTCACCTACACCCTCTTTGTTTCTTTGGGGATGTTCTATCTCTTGTTCATTGTTCTATTGTACCATTTAAAAATAAAAAAAATAAGAAAAGTCGAAAACAGCTGTGGAATAACTTTGTATCTTGGATTGATTGTGTTATGCTGGTCTCCAATAAAACAAATTAAGAAAAAAAAGAAAACATCACTCTCTCTGCACTGTGAAGCAGATCTATCTCAGACTCAAACAATCAGTTATTTTTCCTTCTACGTGATTCATTGATTAGTCTCAGTTGACTCTGCTGTTGTTACTGTCAGGATCCAATGAGCAGCATGCAGCTCTATTCATGTTTGAATCTAATAACATCTGTCCAGCTGTGGAAGCCCACAGTGTTTTTATGTTTCTCACATGTATTTTATCTGATCATCAATAAAAACTATTCATGGCATTATTGTTGAAAGTATCCTCACTTTACTGACACAATGGATAATATAACAAGCTTTTAAAATACAACACATTGTTAAAGATGAAACCAAAAAGCAGTGTGTAGTCGGCTCACATTTCAGATGTCTATGAGTTGTTAACAGCTCCACCAAACACTGATTTTTTCCCTCTAAACTTCTCACATGCTTTCATTTCAATAAATGTCTAAATTCTCTGATTCTAGCTTCCTGGTTTCTTTCGTCCTCTATGACAGTAAACTGAATATATTTGTGTTGTGGACAAAACAAGACATTTGAGGACACCATCTTCTGACATTAGAGAGAAGAAATTACTGATTTATTAATATAGAAACTCGTCGGCAGATTAATTGATAATGAAAATAAAGGTTAGTAGCAGTACTAAATATGTTTATGTTCATTTCTTTGTCACCAATTATTTCCCTCTTATTACTGCTATTGATGTTTCTCAGAAGTTGCATGATGATGTTCCTGGTGTATCATTGTATTCTAGAAAGGATGTCCACTCTCATTTAAAATATTCTATGAAGTTTTGTTTTTTGAGTAGTGTGTCGTTGAAGCACCATCTGAGGGATGTGTGTTGTTTGCTATCAGTTTCTACAGTTATGTTTATTGGGGCTTGGTCAGAGAAGATAATGGTGCTGATGGTTGATTCTGTAATTCTATACAGTATGGAGTTATTTACTAGAAAGAGGTCAATGTGAGAGTATGATTTATGGAATTGTGAGTAGTAAGAATATTCTCTGTTGTGTGGGTTTGAAATTCAGCAGGCATCACTAAGTCCATAATCAGATATGTAAGGCTTGAGTATGAGTCTATAGGAGTTTGGTTAAGTGGATCTGTCCAGGTGAGGGTTGTTACAGCCCTGCATGTGTGTGTTCGTGTTCTCTCTCTTTTTTTTGTTTGGTTCCCTCCTCTCCTGCCTCCGGCTCTAGCTCCTCCCACTCCTCCGGCTCCATCCCTGGTTCCTGATTGGTGCGACTACCTTCGGTGCGCTCCAATCCCCAGCCATCAATCAGAGTCGGACCTTTTAAATAATCTGCAGCCTGTCAGTCAGGGCGGCTGGATCTTTGTGGCCAGTCCGCCTCGCCTTGCTGCTGCGCTATTGTGTTAAATTTAGCTGTGATTTGTTTGAATATGGGTCAGGCTTAGTTATTGTTGACACACACATTCATTAGTTGTTACTTTGTGTTAGTTCCACTAGGAGTAGGGGTGCTGCTCATCTTTTTGTATTTTTGACATCAATCTGTACTAGAGGTTTAGGTAGGTTTTGTTTTTATTTCACTCTTATTACATTAGACAGATTTGATAGTTCTGTTTTAGGAGTCCTCTTTTGGTTCTATTCTTTTGTTTGTTTGAGCAGCATCAATCGGCCCTTGTTTTTGTTTCTGTAAACTTCCCTCTGCTTAGTGGTTTGAGTAACCCTTGATTAATAAATCATTTAATTTTAAACCTTAACATCTGTTTTTTATGTTACTTCCTTCATTTAACGAGCTGGGTTGTAACAAGGGTTAAGTACCAGATTGAAATCAAGGAATCATGGAATTTGGATATTTCTTCAAACAGTGAGTGGAAAAACGTGGGTGTGTCTGTATTTGGGGATTATATGTTCACATTTGTTAAACTATCTTTGCCATTTGTTTCATTAATGATGATGAATCTTCCCTCAGTCTGCTACTGTTGTTTTATTAATGTATGGAGTCTTCTTGTTGATTAGAATTGGCTTGATTGATGCATTTTGCTGAGATTTTTTGTGATTCTATTGCAGTCAGATGGGTTTCCTGTAGGAGACGTATGACAGAGTTTTGCTTTTGAAGGTGGTTGAGGGCTTTGGGTCTTTTAGCAGGATAGAGGAAAGCTCTTATATTCCAGGAGGTAAGTTTAATGGTCATTTCCTATTGTTTCATATCCTAAATAAAGAGGTCATTATTTTAATTGTCCTGAGGTTGAGCAGTGGGAGTTTTGAATAAAGTCCTTCCCATTTTTATACAGGGACAACACAATGACGTGTATATGTGTGAGTGTAATGCTGGTGTGAAAATGTGTAAATTGAACACAATCTGGGTGTGTCAATCTGGACAGCTGTAAGATTGTGGAGCGGGTGCCTGAAGGGGGGAGATGTGCTTTGGAGTAGCATTTGAGTGGGGGGTACAATTAAAGTACATAAGTATTATGAGCTTGTTGTATCACATGGGTCACAGCCAAGTTGATCCAAGCTGCTGAGTGATGTTGTTGGTCAGAGATACTAACAGCAGCTGATGATGCTGAGCTGATCTTTAGCTCATTAGATGTTCAGTTGGCTCCATCTAGTGGACAGATAGTACAACTACATCATGTGATATCTGACACTGACTGGGTTTCTGCTACAGGTTAGACTGGTTTTGACGTCACTCTGATGTTGTTTAGATGTGGACTCTGAAGTTATGAGGATGTGACAGCGTCCTCAGATCAAATGCACACAGACAGCAGGACTGACGAGGGAGAATGAGCAGCTTCTTCTCTCCTGATGTTTCTCTACACATGAAGGTGGAAAGTGTCTGTAAGTTGACCTGAAGTGACTTCAGCAGGTGAGAATCCTACCAGAGAAATCTGTAAATGTCTGATGAACCATCAGTTTGATCACATTGTGTTGATTCACTGTTTGACTGGACAGTAGAAATGTTTCTGATGATGATTGTCTGTTTCACTAGATTTATTTAATCCTTCAGGTTTTACAGAAGATTTAGATTCTTGATGAATTGTTTTTTTATGAGTTAAAGGAGAAAAGTTTGAGAATGATTTCCTTGTTTTACTTTTAGTGGTTCTCAGGTTGAACCAACAGCACTTTGATTGTAATCAGAGATCATATCATCAGTGAAAAATGTAGGGAGTGTCAGAACTGGACTGGTTTGACTGAAAGCTCTTTTACAGTCCATGTTGTGAACTGTCCCAGAGGCTGCAGAGTCCTCAGATGGACCTGCTCAGTGTGTCTGATGGGAAGAGCTGCTGCTTCTCTGTTTTCTACAGTATTTGTGACATGTTAGAGAGACGAATGAGAACGAATGTGTCCTGTGATGAAACCTTGTTGTAGTGAGTGAGTGCAGCTCTCCCAGCAGCTGTTTCTCTGCTATGGATCAGTGTGAGGACAGAGAGGAGGGAGTCCCTCCCTCTAAAAGCTCTCTGTGTGGGGAACATGACAGCCAGACCAAAGCTCAGAGGTGAGATGAGGATCTCTAACTGTCCATCACTGTTCTCCACTCACATCACTCCACCATCATTATTCACACTCACTGTCACATCTGACACTCAACTACTGAATAATAAGTCACAATAACTCAGAATGAACTACTAACTTTGTGAGTTAACAAAGAGTTCAACCACTGATTAGTCAACTAATCAACTAAGATGAGACAGCATCTTTCATCAGATGACATTTTGATGAACAGGAGAACGTTTCTCATCCACTGTCTTCTTACTGATTTTCATTCTGCTTCTAAAACTTCAGCTGCTGACAGTCTGCTCAAAATTCATCTTTTTAAACTCTTTGATTTGTTGTTTGTTTGTATCAGGATGCAGCAGCAGAGAGCAGACTCTCCTGAACCCAGCTGTGTGTCCATGAAGAGTGACTGGTCTATGATGCTTCCTATTAAGTTTAAAGATGGACGACCTGCTATTCAATTGAACAGACCTTCACCCTCATGTACCGGGCATGTACATCAGGCTGAGTTTATACCTGTTTAATTTCAGATCTTTTTCTTCTCCTTCTGTATGGATCAGATGGGGAAATGTACAAGAGATTATTTGTCATAATTTAAAGGAAATCTTAGTTTTACAGAGTAAAAGCTGCTTGATGCTGTGTTCATCCATCTGAAGGTGAACTGGGATGTTTATATTTCCATCTTTAGTTATTAAGGTTAACACAGATTGTTACTGAGCCATAGAACTCCTGTTGAAATTCCTCACTTCCTTCTTCTTCTGTTGACTCATGACCAAGTCGCTGCCATCATCTTTTCATCACTGGAGGAATTTAAACTCATCAGTCACTCTGTTCTGAAACATTTCTATTAATTCTGACATTTAAACTGATGATTTATCCTTCAGTTCTTTGACTTTAATAGCAATAAAAAATACAGTCAGCAATCAACATTGATGACAAATTAGGACAATATTAAAAGATACAAATCTCTCTCCTCATTTGGTTCTGAAACGTCAACTTCTTCATTAGTATCAGGATGCAGCAGCAGAGAGCAGACTCTCCTGAACCCAGCTGTGTGTCCATGAAGAGTGACTGGTCTATGGGTCGTCCACCTGAGTTTAAAGATGGACAACCTGCTGATGGAAGGTAAGAATTTAATAATGGTTGGTTGGCTGTTTGGGCTGAATAAACCTCCTGTGTTATGTGGGGCGGAGCAGGTGAACCAGGCACAACACCACAGACAGGTTCAATGGAAACAGCTTTAATGCTCAGAAACCAACAGACAGGCTTACAGACCATAAAGGGAAAGCAGTTCAAATAAGGTTGAAACCAGCAGGAACAGCATCACAATCTAGTGTCTAGAATGAAAGAAAATGAGTGAGAGCAGTATATGTAGTGAGGAGCTGATGAGGGAATTACACAGTGGCAGCAGTTTAAAGTTTAAAGATGAACAACCTGCTGATGGAAGGTAAGAATTTAACATCCAGTTATCAGAGCAGCATTTAGAGGAGTTCATTTTGTCATCATGACAGAACATCTTTAATAAGCTGAGTGCAGATTTGAGTCATTAAATGTCCTTAAACGTGATGTTTTCTCCACAGAGTTCAGCAGCAGAGCTCAGAGGTTCCCAGTGATCAGTCTGCACAGCAGCATCAAACACAGCTGGACTCCATATTTATGGTGTGTACATGTACTAACAAACCTTTTACTATTAACTCCATCAACCACAGATGAAATAGTAAAGTAGCATTCAGGTCCTAACAGTGTCCATGCTGCTCTGTTTAGACCAGCAGGCCTTCAGACTGACACATGAATCACATGTTGTGTTCTACCAGTTTAAATGAAATGTTCATTTTATCTTTCTGTTCCAGCTGCTGGAGGAGAACATCGTCACTTTTGTGAAGAACGAGCTGAAGAGAGTCCAGAGGGGTCTGAGTCCAGATGACCCAGAATGCTTAGACAGTCAGAGTGAGGATGAGGAGGTGTTGGACGGTGAGGAGGAAGAGCAGAGGAAGAGCAGCAGAGAGGCATTTCTGAAGATCACACTGCACTTCCTGAGGAGAATGAAGCAGGAGGAGCTGGCTGAGCGTGTGCAGAGCAGTAAGAGGATTTTAACAGATTTAACATGATGGAGAGGAAATGGAGGCAACATGGGAGAGGTTTATATTTCAAACTCTGCTGTAAATATGCTGCACACATCTGCATCAGATCAGAGGCTGTTTGTCCTCCACTGATGAGCTGAATAAAACTGATGGAGGAGGAAAAACTACACAGACACACTTACATGTTCAGATTTCTAGACTTTCTGTAGGATCCACTCACTGATTTCATTTGTTGTTTGTTCATTCAGGAGCTCGTGCTGCAAAGTGTCGACGTAAACTCAAGTCTAACCTGGAGAAGAAGTTCCAGTGTCTGTTTGAGGGGATCGCTAAAGCAGGAAACCCAACCCTTCTGAATCAGATCTACACACCGCTCTACATCACAGAGGGAGGGACTGCAGAGGTCAATGATGAACATGAGATCAGACAGATTGAAACAGCATCCAGGAAACCAGACAGACCAGAAACAACAATCAGACAAGAAGACATCTTTAAAGCCTCACCTGGAAGAGATGAACCAATCAGAACAGTGATGACAAAGGGAGTGGCTGGCATTGGGAAAACAGTCTTAACACAGAAGTTCACTCTGGACTGGGCTGAAGACAAAGCCAACCAGGACATACACTTCACATTTCCATTCACTTTCAGAGAGCTGAATGTGCTGAAAGAGAAAAAGTACAGCTTGGTGGAACTTGTTCATCACTTCTTTACTGAAACCAAAGAAGCAGGAATCTGCAGGTTTGAAGAGTTCCAGGTTGTGTTCATCTTTGACGGTTTGGATGAGTGTCGACTTCCTCTGGACTTCCACAACACTGAGATCCTGACTGATGTTACAGAGTCCACCTCAGTGGATGTGCTGCTGACAAACCTCATCAGGGGGAAACTGCTTCCCTCTGCTCGCCTCTGGATAACCACACGACCTGCAGCAGCCAATCAGATCCCTCCTGAGTGTGTCGGCATGGTGACAGAGGTCAGAGGGTTCACTGACCCACAGAAGAAGAAGTACTTCAGGAAGAGATTCACAGATAAGAAAAAGGCCAGAACCATCATCTCCCACATCAAGACATCACGAAGCCTCCACATCATGTGCCACATCCCAGTCTTCTGCTGGATCACTGCTACAGTTCTGGAGGATGTGTTGAAAAGCAGAGAGGGAGGAGAGCTGCCCAAGACCCTGACTGAGATGTACATCCACTTCCTGGTGGTTCAGTCCAAACTGAAGAACATCAAGTATCATGGAGGAACTGAGACAGATCCACACTGGAGTCCAGAGAGCAGGAAGATGATTGAGTCTCTGGGAAAACTGGCTTTTGAGCAGCTGCAGAAAGGCAACCTGATCTTCTATGAATCCGACCTGACAGAGTGTGGCATCGATATCAGAGCAGCCTCAGTGTACTCAGGAGTGTTCACACAGGTCTTTAAAGAGGAGAGAGGGCTGTACCAGGACAAGGTGTTCTGCTTCGTCCATCTGAGTGTTCAGGAGTTTCTGGCTGCTCTTCATGTCCATCTGACATTCATCAAGTCTGGAGTCAATCTGCTGGCAGAAGAACAAACAACATCCAGGTGGTCTAAAGTCTTTAAAGACAAACCTGAACCACCACGCTTCTACCAGAGAGCTGTGGATGAGGCCTTAAAGAGTCCAAATGGACACCTGGACTTGTTCCTCCGCTTCCTCCTGGGTCTTTCCCTGCAGACCAATCAGACTCTCCTACGAGGTCTGCTGACCCGGACAGGAAGTAGCTCACAGACCAATCAGAAAACATTCGAGTACATCAAGAAGAAGATCAGTGAGAATGTGTCTGCAGAAAGAAGCATCAATCTGTTCCACTGTCTGAATGAACTGAATGATTGTTCTCTAGTGGAGGAGATCCAACAGTACCTTAGATCAGGAAGTCTCTCCACAGATAAACTGTCTCCTGCTCAGTGGTCAGCTCTGGTCTTCATCTTACTGTCATCAGAAAAAGATCTGGACGTGTTTGACCTGAAGAAATACTCTGCTTCAGAGGAGGCTCTTCTGAGGCTGCTGCCAGTGGTCAAAGCCTCCAACAAAGCTCTGTAGGTGCACACAGAACTATCCAGATTAATGTTGTTTAATCTTTGCTAAATGAAGAAAAGAAATGTTTGCAATTCTTTTGTTCTGCTGATCCTTCTCCAGGTTGAGTGACTGTAAGCTCTCAGAGAGAAGCTGTGCAGCTCTGTCCTCAGTTCTCAGCTCCCAGTCCTCTAGTCTGAGAGATCTGGACCTGAGTAACAACAACCTGCAGGATTCAGGAATGAAGCAGCTTTCTACTGGACTGGAGAGTCCACACTGTGGACTGGAAACTCTCAGGTCATTTATATTACTGTTTACATAAAGTCATATTTTGGATTCTGCCAGTTATTGTATTTGAAGTATTTTTGATACCAAAAACATTTTGTGTACTGTCTGAGCTGAAGTGAGTAAGGATATACACTGCTCAAAAAAATGAAGGGGAAAACTTAATCATCACAGAATAACATCAAGTCAGATAACCTTCAGGGATGTCTGTCTGTCCATGTGTCCAGAGTGTGTAGGCAGTTCCTGCATGATGAAGGCATTGAAGCCATTGACTGGCCCTCGTATTCCCCTGACCTAAATCCAATTGAGCACGTATAGGATGTTATGTATCAGTGCATCCGACCCACAGACATTTTGAGGGCTTGTTGCTCTAACCGAAAAAAAGGGTACCACCCACCCTGATTTTAGGTATCACTTGTCAGCATGTATCTGAATTTTGTAATATATGGTCATTCAACTAACCACAAATCAATTTTAAATCCTAAAGATTAATGAAATAATAAAAACAGCATACTGTTTGTTCAAGTTAGCATATTATTGCTCATACAGTTTCTTGTAACTAGTGTAAGCAGTAATATGATTTTGCTTCTTGAGCTTAACACTGCCACGGTCCTAACATGGTCCTTCATTTCACTACCTATCAACAGCAGAAGCCTTTGGAAAACATTCAATCTTTGAGGAAACATTTTCGAATAAGTGAAAAACAAAATATTCAAACTACAAACATAAACTATTTGAAATCAGATGCACTAAGATGATTGAACACTTAAATGTAGCCAGTACAATTTTAATTAAAATTGACAATGGCTTTACACCATGATTCCTGGTGAAGAACACATTTTCTTCACTTGCTGGTCTGAATCCAGCTCTTTAAAGTTGCACTGTTGTCCCACTGTTGGAGTCTCCTCTTTTGAGAAAAAATTGTAGCCTATATTGTAAACACCCAAAGTTAACATAAAAAAATTACAAATGATCATGTTATAATGAGGTGAATAATAATAATTTGATAATAATTATAATAGTAATAATAATAATAATAACAACAACAACACAAATAATAATGATAAGGCAACTTCTATCTGCTTGTTGATTGATAATTAATCAAAACCTGAATGAAGCAAGTTCAAGTACAAACCTAGCAGCTCATGTCTCAAGCTAGAAAGAAGCTTAACACATCAAACAGCTTCATATTGACTGTAAACCATCTTTTATCTAGCATGACTCAACAGTCACACTTCGTGTAACGGTCATGACAGAGTTGATGAATGATCCTGATATATCCAGCAAGCTAAAGATAGCTAAGCAATAGCACTGAGTGTGAACATAAAGGCCTGAAGGACAAAATCCTGTTTATTGAGTTGAGAATGTTTTGAAGCTCATTAGATGAACTGTTGTGTGTGTTCAGTCTGTCAGGATGTCTGATCACAGAGGAAGGCTGTGCATCTCTGGCCTCAGCTCTGCGCTCCAACCCCTCCCATCTGAGAGAGCTGGACCTGAGCTACAATCATCCAGGAGACTCAGGAGAGAAGCTTCTGTCTGCTGGACTGAAGGATCCACACTGGAGACTGGACACTCTCAGGTATGGGCAGACAGATGGACACTCTCAGGTATGGACAGACAGATGGACACTCAGGTATGGACAGACAGATGGACACTCTCAGGTACGGACAGACAGGTGGACACTCTCAGGTATGGACAGACAGGTGGACACTCTCAGGTATGGACAGACAGGTGGACACTCTCAGGTATGTACAGACAGGTGGACACTCTCAGGTATGGACAGACAGGTGGACACTCTCAGGTATGGACAGACAGGTGGACACTCTCAGGTATGGACAGACAGGTGGACACTCTCAGGTATGGACAGACAGATGGACACTCTCAGGTATGGACAGACAGGTGTAATCTCTCAGGTATGGACAGACAGGTGGACACTCTCAGGTACGGACAGATGGACACTCTCAGGTATGGACAGATGGACACTCTCAGGTATGGACAGACAGGTGTAATCTCTCAGGTATGGACAGACAGGTGGACACTCTCAGGTATGGACAGATGGACACTCTCAGGTATGGACAGATTGACACTCAGGTATGGACAGACAGGTGGACACTCTCAGGTATGGACAGACAGGTGGACACCCTCAGGTATGGACAGATGGACATTCTCAGGTATGGACAGACAGGTGGACACTCTCAGGTATGGACAGACAGGTGGACACTCTCAGGTATGGACAGATGGACACTCTCAGGTATGGACAGGTGGACACTCTCAGGTATGGACAGACAGATGGACACTCTCAGGTATGGACAGACAGGTAGACACTCTCAGGTATGGACAGATGGACAGACACTCTGACTAACTGAGGGACTCCGGTTCATGTTTAATGGTGGATATGAGTGAAGGTGTATGAAGCTGATTGTGTCTTTATCTCTTCCTCCAGGATGGACCATGGTGGACTGCAGAGACTGAAACCTGGTCTGAGGAAGTGTGAGTGTGTTTTCAGTTTGATTCATCTGAACTTTTAAAAAAATTGGATTTCACTATGAATTTTGAAAGAGTCCACTTACTCAATTTCTCCAAAGCTTTCAGTCACATCTCATGTTCTTCCTCAGTGATGGAGTGTCTCAGTTGTCATGGAGATGATTTAAGTTTGAATGGTTTCAGTGATGGAAAATGTGTTTTGTCAGAAATGGGCGTGGCCTAAACTGACATTTATCTTGAACCAATTAATCCATGATACAGAAATGTCTTTCTGTTCGTCACAGTTCAGGAGTTAAAAGAGAAATGTTTTATAAATGTCCACATGGTGGCGCTACCTGCTCCAAAATGTCCCTCATGTCTCTCCTGCAGATAAAGTTCATTCATTCATACTGACTTCAGCTGTTTGGAGCATTTGGAGTAAAATGTGTTTGTAACAGACGACAGTTTGAGATGAAAATAACAGACTTGATGTGCAAAGACCTTCACTTTACACCAAACTTGATAAAAAAAAACATGAATATTATTGAATATCACTGTCATGTTGACTGTTCATGTTCTAACTGAACTGTTAAAGGTTCACTTACTCTGTATGTTCAAAGCTTTCAGCCACATCTCATGGTCTTCCTCAGTGATGGAGTGTCTCAGTTGTCATGGAGATGGTTTAAGTTTGAATGGTTTCAGTAAAGTAGTTAATAAATCAACAGATGATAAACTGCAGCTGTATTGTGTCTCGTTCTCTCCATCAGATGCCTGTGAACTGGAACTGGATCCAAACACAATGAACAGAAACCTCAAACTGTCTGACAACAACAGGAAGGTGACATTTGTGGAGGATCAGTCATATTCTGATCATCCAGACAGATTTGACTACTGGGAACAGCTGCTGTGTAATAATGTTCTGACTGGTCACTGTTACTGGGAGGTCGAGTGGAGAGGAGACGTTGATATATCAGTGAGTTACAGAGGAATCAGAAGGAGAGGAAACAGTTTTGACTGTTGGTTTGGAAGGAATGATCAGTCCTGGAGTCTGGACTGCTATGATGGTGGTCGTTACTCTGTCTGTCACAATAACATAGAAACACCCATCTCCTCATCCTCTGTCTCTAACAGAGTAGCAGTGTATGTGGACTGCCCTGCTGGCACTCTGTCCTTCTACAGAGTCTCCTCTGACACACTGATCCACCTCCACACCTTCAACACCACATTCACTGAACCTCTGTATGCTGGATTTACAGTCTGGTCCAGGTCTAGTTGCTCATTCTATCTGCGTCCTCTGTAGGAGGGAGAGTCTCTCTGTGTCCTCTGTAGGAGGGAGAGTCTCTCTGTGTCTCTGTAGGAGGGAGAGTCTCTCTGTGTCCTCTGTAGGAGGGAGAGCCTCTCTGTGTCTCTGTAGGAGGGAGAGTCTCTCTGTGTCTCTTTAGGAGGGAGAGTCTCACTTGTGGACAGAAACTCTGCTGACTGAAGATCAGCTGCTGAAATCAAACATCACACACTGTGAAGCAGATCTGTCTCAGACTCAAACACTCAGTTATTTTTCCTTCTATATGATTCATTGATTAGTCTCAGTTGACTCTGCTGTTGTTACTGTCAGGATCCAATGAGCAGCATGCAGCTCTATTCATGTTTCAATCTAATGAATGTAAGTGCTTTTGCTTAAATATTCTATGTTCACGATGCATAGTTCAAAGTTAATATTTCATCCCATAATTTAATGCAATAAGTAAATAAATAGTTGTAAAAATATAATGTACACAGATGACTTAAAAGTTAAAGTTGTAATTATTGATGTAGAAGCAAAGGCAGACAGTCAAAAGGACTTTCATAGACTTTAAGGACTCAAGAATCTCTCTTCATGACAAGTGGCCAACAAGGTATTTAGCTTTATTTTTAAATGCTTTGTTTCATTTTGGCACCAAACATAATTTTCTATGTAATTAGTTTCATGCTCTGTACTGTAGACTTTGATGCTTTGTACTTTACTCATTCATTAGTCGCTAGAGTAGTTAAGTATTGCAGTAAATCAAGTCTTCATCTGAAAAGTACCTAAAGCTGTGAAATAAATGTGGTGGATTGGAAGGATACTACATTGTACAAGTACCTCAAACTGTACTTCACTGCAGTACTATAATAAATGTACTGAGTTACTTTCAAGCTCTGTTTGTGAAGATCAGTGACAGCAGACTAAAAGAAAATGTTCGTTTGAAGTCGGCTGTGAGGAAGCGTTTCATTCTTCGTCTGTTCAAAGAAACATGAAACCAGTTTATTACGAGAATGATGTCGAACTGAATGTGTAAAAAAAGCTATAACAAAGTGCTGGTATAAAACTGAGTCTCCAAGCCTTAATCAGTGGATTATGAAAACTAGAAGAGTGACCTTTCCCAGGAAATGTAAGAAACGGACTGCTTTTATCAAAACAATTGAGGACGCTACACATTAACAATTAAAGACATTGGACATAATATATAATATTATTAACTGAGGAGCCCCCATGTTTTTGTCTGTTTGTTTTTCCCTTGACAGCCTGTTGTCAACCTGTTGTTCCTTAAATTGAAAATACTAAAAAAAAAAAAGCTGAATGTGTTTAAAGTGAAGAGATGTCTGTGTGATGTTACTGTATGTTTCTGTTGGCTTTGTCAGTTATTAGAGTTTCATGAAACAGAAAATCAGACGCTGATGAAAACTTCAGCTTGATATGTGTTGTTCTGCTTGGTTGTCTTTATGCTCCAACAATAAATTCACCATATTATTCACCTGCAGAAGGAGGGCTTTGGTTTATTTTGCCACGGTTGTTTGAACCACTAAAGGACTAAAGAGCAGCTGTTGTGTTAACCATCACAACCACACAGAAAACTGAGACTCATTCTGTTCTGTGTTATAACTAAAGGAAGAAATGATTCAGGGAAACTAAAAATGTCTCTTTACCAGGTGAAGGTCAGAGAAGATAATGGTGCTGATGGTTGATTCTGTCATTCTATACAGTATGGAGTTATTTAGTAGAAAGAGGTCAATGTGAGAGTATGATTTATGGAATTATGAGTAGTAAGAATATTCTCTGTTGTGTGGGTTTCAAATTCAGCAGGCATCACTAAGTCCATAGTCAGATATGTATGGCTTGAGTATGAGTCTATAGGAGTTTGGTTAAGTGGATCTGTCCAGGTGAGGGTTGTTACAGCCCTGCATGTGTGTGTTCGTGTTCTCTCTCTTTTTTCCCTCTGCTTAGTGGTTTGAGTAACCCTTGATTAATAAATAATTTGATTTTAAACCTTAACATCTGGTTTTTATGTTACTTCCTTCATTTAACGAGCTGGGTTGTAACAAGGGTTAAGTACCAGATTGAAATCACGGAATCATGGAATTTGGATATTTCTGCAAACAGTGAGTGGAAAAACGTGGGTGTGTCTGTATTTGGGGATTATATATTCACATGTGTTAAACTATCTTTGCCAATTGTTTCATTAATGATGATGAATCTTCCCTCAGTCTGCTACTGTTGTTTATTAATGTATGGAGTCTTCTTGTTGATTAGAATTGGCTTGATTGATGCATTTTTTGTGATTCTATTGCAGTCAGATGGGTTTCCTGTAGGAGACATATGACAGAGTTTTGCTTTTGAAGGTGGTTGAGGGCTTTGGGTCTTTTAGCAGGAGAGATGAAAGCTCGTATATTCCAGGAGGCAAGTTTAATGGTCATTTCCTATTGTTTCATATCCTAAATAAAGTGGTCATTATTTTAATTGTCCTGAGGTTGAGCATTGGGAGTTTTGAATAAAGTCCTTCCCATTTTCATACAGGGACAACACAATGACGTTTATATGTGTGAGTGTAATGCTGGTGTGAAAATGTGTAAATTGAACACAATCTGGGTGTGTCAATCTGGACAGCTGTAAGATTGTTTAGCAGGTGCCTGAAGGGGGGAGATGTGCTTTGGAGTAGCATTTGAGTGGGGGGTACAATTAAAGTACATAAGTATTATGAGCTTGTTGTATCACATGGGTCACAGCCCAGTTGATCCAAGCTGCTGAGTGATGTTGTTGGTCAGAGATACTAACAGCAGCTGATGATGCTGAGCTGATCTTTAGCTCATTAGATGTTCAGTTGGCTCCATCTAGTGGACAGATAGTAGAACTACATCATGTGATATCTGACACTGACTGGGTTTCTGCTACAGGTTAGACTGGTTTTGACTTCACTGATGTTGTTTAAAGGTGGACTCTGAAGTTATGAGGATGTGACAGCGTCCTCAGATCAAATGCACACAGACAGCAGGACTGATGAGGGAGAATGAGCAGCTTCTTCTCTCCTGATGTTTCTCTACACATGAAGGTGGAAAGTGTCTGTAAGTTGACCTGAAGTGACTTCAGCAGGTGAGAATCCTACCAGAGAAATCTGTAAATGTCTGATGAACCATCAGTTTGATCACATTGTGTTGAATCACTGTTTGACTGGACAGTAGAAATGTTTCTGATGATGATTGTCTGTTTCACTAGATTTATTTAATCCTTCAGGTTTTACAGGAGATTTAGATTCTTGATGATTTGTTTCTTTATGAGTTAAAGGAGAGCAGTTTGAGAATGATTTCCTTGTTTTAGTGTTAGTGGTTCTCGGGTTGAACCAACAGCACTTTGATTGTCATCTGAGTTTATATCATAAATGCAAATGCAGGGAGTGTCAGAACTGGTCAGACAGCTTGAATCAATCATACCATCAGTGAAAAATGCATATAATGTCAGAAGTAGTTGGAAAGCATGAATCAACTTGTCGGTGGTGCATTTTAATCCAAAACACAACCATCTTCCAACACTGAGACAGACTTGTTTTGACTGAAAGCTCTTTTACAGTCCATGTTGTGAACTGTCCCAGAGGCTGCAGAATCCTCAGATGGACCTGCTCTGTGTGTCTGATGGGAAGAGCTGCTGCTTCTCTGTTTTCTACAGTATTTGTGACATGTTAGAGAGACGAATGAGAACTAATGTGTCCTGTGATGAAACCTTGTTGTAGTGAGTGAGTGCAGCTCTCCCAGCAGCTGTTTCTCTGCTATGGATCAGTGTGAGGACAGAGAGGAGGGAGTCCCTCCCTCTAAAAGCTCTCTGTGTGGGGAACATGACAGCCAGACCAAAGCTCAGAGGTGAGATGAGGATCTCTAACTGTCCATCACTGTTCTCCACTCACATCACTCCACCATCATTATTCACACTCACTGTCACATCTGACACTCAACTACTGAATAATAAGTCACAATAACTCAGAATGAACTACTAACTTTGTGAGTTAACAAAGAGCTCAACCACTGATTAGTCAACTAATCAACTAAGATGAGACAGCATCTTTCATCAGATGACATTTTGATGAACAGGAGAACGTTTCTCATCCACTGTCTTCTTACTGATTTTCATTCTGCTTCTAAAACTTCAGCTGCTGACAGTCTGCTCAACATTGATCTTTTTAAACTCTTTGATTTGTTGTTTGTTTGTATCAGGATGCAGCAGCAGAGAGCAGACTCTCCTGAACACAGCTGTGTGTCCATGAAGAGTGACCAGTCTATGAGGCTTCCTATTACGTTTAAAGATGGACATGCTGATGGAAGGTAAGAATTTAAAAGTGAAGTTTGTTATTATCTGACTCTCCTGAGAAGAGGAATCAATATCTAGTTTCAGCAGTGACATCACAGTGTTCACCTGTGCAACAGTCACATGTCAAAGAGTTCAGTGTTATAAAACACCAACATGGTCACTATATCAATATGTGTGTGTAACTTTGAAAACATCACTTTTACACACTATGTTCCTCAGCCCTCGTTGACCAGTTTCTTTTCAATAATACCACTAAGTCTAGTCGGGAAGACATTTCATGAACTGGCAGCCACTCTTCGCCGCCACCGCTGCCATCGAAGTGTGGCCGTCGCGTTTACATAGAGATTGAATGGCAACACGCCGCAGGCTGCTTTCCACCGCTCTTCGGTGTATTCTCGGCATTATCCACACCATCAGATATAGACATAGCATTCCTTATGCTACTCACAACTCTCCAATCTGATCCATGCTACCGTTCCTGCTTTCAGAGTTATTATCTTATTCTCAGATGACTCGTCTCTCTCTTAACCCAACCCGTCAAGGCAGACGGCCGTCCACCAGAGCAAGGAGGTTCTGCTCCTGGTTTCTTCCTATTAAAGGGGAGTTTTTCCTTTCTGCTGCCGTCAAGCGCTTTCTCATGGAGGAATTTTGGGCCTCTGCAAATGAAAAGTATTATCTTGACCTGCTCCGTATGAAAGTGTAACGAGATAACTTAAGTTGCAATCTAGAGATATATGGATAAAATCGACTGACTGATCTGCTTAAAAGAAACTACGACCAATCAATCTGATCAGCCATACCCATTTACCTCAAAGTTCCACTGAATTCTTTGGAGACCATTACAAACTATTTTCAATTCCGGGAATTCCAAACTTTATCATTGTCAGAGCCACTCTTTATCTCTAAATTCAGACAAGCGCCTAATCATTCCCAGCTATACCAGCACTTTCACCACATATAATCGTCGCACCATTTGAGGATTTTGGGGGTCTTTGCTGCCCGGGTGCTACGACTGACCTTTTACAAGCCTCCCCAAAATGCAGTCGGCAACGGAAGAACTATGTTGTTGGTGTTGTCCTTGCAAGTGAAATATAATGTATTTCATTTCTTTTTTTAAAGTGAAAAGTAGCTGGTCTATGTGTCTGATTGTTTTTTACTAACATGTAATGAGAAAGCATTTTTCAATGACTGAAGTAAAATTTAAAATACTTCTAGTTTTTATCCTTATTGTATAATAAATACAAGTATGTCTCTGTGTTTGATAGAAATGTGATAGAAATTTAAATTTGATAGAAATTCATATTGAGCAAATAACAGTCTTTCACTGCCAATAATTCACACTTGTTTACATTCAAGTATAGCCCAGAAACCTTAAAGAAAACATGAATATTATGTAGAGCAGGGCTTTCCAGACTTTTTAGACCATGGCACTGTAAAGTAGTCCAGCTCAAATGTCCAGGAAGGTGGTATGTAGTCAGACTTAGTGGACATCTTCAGTGTACAGAGGTGAAGATTTACTTACAGTGTTCTCCATTATACCGGCAAAAACAAACAAAAATGAAATGAAAATGAATTCATAATAGACACATGTTTGTGGCAGCACAGCCTTCAGTCTCCTTGATGCCAGAACCCCAACTGACTTTGTAGGGTGTTCAGTTAACACCTTTACTGCTCCAGCCAGCATCATAGCAAATAAGGGAGACCTACCTATTTTCATATTCAAGATGTAGGTTACAAGAAAAAAACAAAGAAAACCAAAAAAGGTTTAGGACATTATCATGGGACATGTGAGCTGCTGTTGGGGTGGAGAAAGAGAACAAGAGCAGGCTGGCCTGACTCTGACAGGACCAGTCTTGTTTTCATACCAGAGATAAGAGAGCCACATCACATAAATATGAATTCATGAACATTTAACATTACAGCGAACTCACATGAACAGAGATGGATATCAGTCTTCCGTGAGCAGATAAAACCTGTCCATGAATCCATTTGCTGAGTACATTCTCAGATTTAGTCTTTGTGTTGACATGTTTCAGCACGTCTTTGAACTGTTTTGTGTGTCAAATCTTTTCATTGCGCTCCTGCAGTTGAGCTTCCCAAGTTGTGAAATACTTTGAGATATTCAAAAATGTAATATAAAGCACAGTTAATATAAACGTTGCCCATTTCATCCACTGTCTTCTTACTAATTTTCATTCTGCTTCTAAAACTTCAGCTGCTGACAGTCTGCTCAAAATTCATCTTTTTAAACTCTTTGATTTATTAATTGTTTGTTTGTATCAGGATGCAAGTTAAAACTGAGGTTTGTTAATATTTGACTCTCCTGGTTTTAATCAGATGCTGATTAATACACAGGTAAGAACCATCAATACTGACTTGTATTATACATGTATATAAAGAACAGCTAATTTACATTTAAAGGAGAGCCACATGTCAGGATTTATGAGCTGAAGTCATATAATTAAATTAACAGGTCAAAAGTTAATTGGTGGAATTTCCTGTCATCTTATAGTGTTTGAGGCCATAAGTTGTTGTGCTGAGGTAGGGTTGATACAGGAGCGTGTCTATGTTCCCACGTTTCTAAGAGATTATTGAAATTTAGGCCCCATGTTCCCACAGCCCTCCGTCCCACAGACATGTGTGGTGCCCTGGTACCTCTGTGAGGCTACGAGTGGAAGTCCCTCATGAGCAATAATTTACAAATTAAGCACAATGCTGTCCTGATTGGGCCGTCTTTTTGTGCTGACAAGATCAGGTAGACCAGGCTTTTCTCCTCATTGGGTTGACCGATCCATCTGATATGGCGCACGGGCTTTGAGCAACCCTAACCCTGTGGGAACATAAAGCTGTGGGAACATAGAGCTGACCCCGTTGATACACAGCAACCAGCCTTATTCCATTACTGTAGTTATCCTTATTAAACAACATCCATTAATACTTAAATACTTTAAGACATGAAGGTAATTCAGTCTGAAACATGTAAACAACCCTGCAGTGGCAGATAATGTGAAAATAGTGAATCAGGCATTCATTGTCGACCAATTATAGCAGTAGAAATATGTACGTTGGTCTGATGAGTCCACATTTGTTTGAGTAACTTTATTGAGTATAAAGTTGGACAACCTACAGATGGAAGGTATGAATGTAAAACTGAAGTTTGTTGTTATTTGATTCTCCTGAGAAGTGGAAACACTTCTTGGTCCAGAGCTTCGTAGTCTGTTCCTGCTCCCTATCTGGGTGTTGAGAAACAATAAAAGGTGAATTGTAGAGGTGGAGTGACTTCATACAGTCAATGGAAAGATGTGATTAAATATGAAATCTTTTGGGACCGTGCGAACTAATGCAAATATGTGTCCATGTGAGTTTAAAATGTTTTAACCTGAGTTAAAACTTTGCATATGTTTCAAGATAGCATACAGCTAATGTTTGTACAGTTGGTATATTGGCTGTTTGAGGTGAATTGTATTTTATGCTTCAGGGTTCAAAGCTGTTGCAGCAACTGATGGGTCATGGTTGACCTCGGTTCATAGTTTAAGGACTGTTTTTCCTCCAAAAGTCCAAATATCTCTTCAGTTTAATTCTGACACTTCAACTGGTGGTCAGCATTTCTTTGGTGTTAACTACATGATTTTGTCACTTCTTTATTAGTATCAGGATGCAGCAGCAGAGAGCAGACTCTCCTGAACCCAGCTGTGTGTCCATGAAAAGTGATCGGTCTATGATGCTTCCTATTAAGTTTAGAGATGAACAACCTGCTCATGGAAGGTAAGAATTTAACATCCAGAAATCAGAGCAGCATTTACAGGAGTTCATTTAGTCATCATGACAGAACATCTTTAATAAGCTGAGTGCAGATTTGAGTCATTAAATGTCCTTAAACGAGATGTTTTCTCCACAGAGTTCAGCAGCAGAGCTCAGAGGTTCCCAGTGATCAGTCTGCACAGCAGCATCAAACACAGCTGGAGTCCATATTTATGGTGTGTACATGTACAAACACACCTTTTACTATTAACTCCATCAATCATAGATGAAATACTAAAGTAGCATTCAGTTCCTAACAGTGTCCATGCTGCTCTGTTTAGACCAGCAGGCCTTTAGACTGACAAATGAATCACATGTTGTGTTCTACCAGTTTAAATGAAATGTTCACTTTATCTTTCTGTTCCAGCTGCTGGAGGAGAACATCGTCACTTTTGTGAAGAACGAGCTGAAGAGAGTCCAGAGGAGTCTGAGTCCAGATGACCCAGAATGCTTAAAGAGTCAGAGTGAGGATGAGGAGGTGTTGGACGGTGAGGAGGAAGAGCAGAGGAGGAGCAGCAGAGATGCATTTCTGAAGATCACAGTGCACTTCCTGAGGAGAATGAAGCAGGAGGAGCTGGCTAAGCGTCTGCAGCGCAGTAAGAGGATTTTAACAGATTTAACATGATGGAGAGGAAATGGAGGCAACATGGGAGAGGTTTATATTTCAAACTCTGCTGTAAATATGCTGCACACATCTGCATCAGATCAGAGGCTGTTATAATAAAACTTAATGAATAAAACTGATGTAGCGATCATAAATGTCACAGTAGTGTAGGAGCAGAAAGGGTGTGTTTGTCTATTAATAATGATGAATAATTATCTTAAATAGTTATTAATTATTAATAAGAAATTAATTTGGGCCACCACCATTAAACCAAACAGTCAAATTATCCTCAATGAAGAATCAACTTTGTAAAAGTGAAGGAGTAGAGTCCGAGCTCTGACTATATACACTATATAATAACATATGTACAATGATCACAAAACACTTCTCTTTAAAGTCTGACAATTTAGTCCATCAATGTTCAGTAATAAACGGTCCTACCACTGTAACTAATAACAAACAAAAAATAAACCTAAAATAAGGTGTGTATGAACAAGTCTGTGCAAATAAGCAGGTATGTAGGTGGAAGTCTTGCCACGTGAGAACAGATGCCTGAGCCACCTCATCTGGTTCCTCTCAATAAGGAGGAGCAGCGGGTCTACTCCGAGCTCCTCCCGGATGACCGAGCTTCTCACCCTGAGAGCCCAGTCACCCCACGGAGGAAGCTCATTTCGGCCGCTTGCACCCGCAATCTCGTTCTTTGGGTCACTACCCAAAGCTCATGACCATAGGTGAGGGTAGGAACGAAGATTGACTGGTAAATCCAGAGCCTTGCCTTTCGGCTCAGCTCCCTCTTCACCACGACGGATCTGTGCAGAGTCTGCATTACTGCAGACGCCGCACCGATCCACCTGTCGATCTCCCGCTCCATCCTTCCCTCACTCGTGAACAAGATACCGAGGTACTTGAACTCCTCCACTTGGGGCAGGATCTCATCCCCGACCCGGAGAGTGTACTCCACCCTTTTTCGGCTGAGGACCATGGACTCAGATTTGGAGGTGCTGATTCTCATCTCGGCCGCTTCACACTCGGCGGCGAACCAATCCAGTGAGAGTTGGAGGTCACGGTCCGATGAAGCCAACAGGACCACATCATCTGCAAAAAGCAGTGACCCAATCTTGAGGTCACCAAACCGGACCCCCTCAACACCCTGGCTGCGCCTAGAAATCCTGTCCATAAAGATTATGAACAGGATCGGTGACAAAAGACAGCCCTGGCGGAGTCCAACCCCCACCGGAAACGAGCCTGACTTACTACGGGCAATGTGGACCAAGCTCTGACACCGGTCGTACAGAGAACGGACGGCCCATATCAGGGGGTCCGATACCCCATACTCCCGGAGAACCCCCCACAGGACTCCCCGAGGGACACGGTCGAATGCCTTCTCCAAGTCCACAAAACACATGTGGACTGGTTGGGCAAACTCCCATGCACCCTCAAGGATCCTGCCGAGGGTGTAGAGCTGGTCCACAGTTCCACATCCCGGACGAAAAGCACATTGCTCATCCTGAATCTGAGGTTCGACTATCCGAGGGACCCCTCTCTCCAGTATTCCCAAATAGACCTTACCAGGGAAGCTGAGGAGTGTGATCCCCCTATAGTTGGAACACACCCTCGGGTCTCCCTTCTTAAAAGAAAGGACCACCACCCCAGTCTGCCAATCCAGAGGCACTGCCCCCGTTGTCCACGCAATGCTGCGGAGTAGTGTCAACCATGACAGCCCCACAACATCCAGGGCCTTGAGGAACGACCTCAGCCCCAGAGATAGGAGAGCCCACACCCGGGTCCCCAGGCCCTGCTTCCTTATCGGAAGGCGTGTCGGTGGGATTGAGGAGGCCTTCGAAGTATTCCTTCCACCAATCCACAACGTCCCGAGTCGAGGTCAGCAGGGCGCCGTCCCCACCATACACAGTGTTGATGGTGCACTGCTTCCCCCTCCTGAGACGTCCAGAACCTCTTCGAAGCCGTCCGGAAGTCGTTCTCCATGGCCTCACCGAACTCCTCCCATGTCCGGGTTTTTGCCTCAGTGACCGCCGCAGCTGCACTCCGCTTGGCCTTTCGGTACCTGACTGCTGCCTCCGGAGTCCCACAGGCCAAAAAGGCCTTATAAGACTCCCGGAAGGCGTGTCGGTGGGCTTGAGGCAGTCTTCGAAGTATTCCTTCCACCGATCCACAATGTCCCGAGTCGAGGTCAGCAGCACACTGTCCCCACCATACAGTGGCCAAAATCAATCAATCAATCAATCTTTATTTATATAGCGCCAAATCACAACAAAGTTATCTCAGGTCTCTTTCCACATAGAGCAGGTCTAAACTGAACTCTTCAGGTTTAATTTAAAGAGACCCAACATTCCCACATGAGCAGCACTTGGTGACAGTGGAGAGAAAAACTCCCTTTAAACAGGAAGATACCTCAGAACCAGACTCACAGTGGGAGAACATCTGCCTCGACCGGTTGGAGTAGAGAGGAGAGAGAGGAAGGATAGGAGAGAGAGGAAGGAGAGGAGAGAAAGAGAGAGGAGAGGAGAGAGGAAGGAGAGGAGAGAGAGAGAGAGGAAGGAGAGGAGAGAGAAGGAGAGGAAGGAGAGGAAGGAGAGGAGAGAGAGGAGAGAGAGGAGAGAGAGGAAGGAGAGGAGAGAGAAGCACATTGAAGGTCCGGGACTGGAATCTGTCATCCGGACGTCTACAGGCCCAGATTACCTGTGAGACGAGAAAGCACAGACAACTCCGGGGAAGAAGTTTAGCTTATTGACGCATTAATAGTACATGAATGTTAATGGATAGAGAGAGAGAGAGAGGCAGAGCTGTTCACAAGTCATTTTTTACAAGTCCAAGTCAAGTCTCAAGTCTTTGAGCTAGAGTCCAAGTCAAGTCTCAAGTCTTTGAGGGTCAAGCCCAAGTCAAGTCTCAAGTCTCTGGTCAAGAGTCCGAGTCAAGTCTCAAGTCTCTCGCCAACACTAATTCAAATTCAAATTCTGACCTTAGAGCTGTACAATCTTTCATCCTGATCAGTTAGCCTTGCGAGCACCTGCCCATGTCTGTTTTTGTGGTGTGCTGTCACTGAAGTTTGTATGTAAGTATCTGTTTGTATGTTGAGATGCCCTCTCCTGAAACTGTTACCAAATTTACCTTCGACTATTACCTTGACCTAGACCTTGATATAGGACAGTATGAAAATGTACCAATTGTAGGTTCACTATAGAGAATCTACTGCAATGTGATGTGAAGAAACATACACTAAGAATTATTTCAATTCCATAACTGTATTTTCTTCAACAAAAAAATAATTATTTTAACAATGTTGTAAAATATAACAAAATGAACAAAACATGAACATCACAGAAACACTGCACTGCAGTTTAACACTGTGGTACAAACACATGTTCATTATTTTTTTCTCCAAGCTGCCTTTTATCTGCTGCTTAACACAACACACAGCAGGGAATGTGTGGGGATATTATAAAATATATATATAAAATGACCATAGTTAACGCAACGTTGTGTTTTTTAATAATTAGTAGCGGAGCCACTAAGTTAGTGGCACTAAGCATAATAAGAGTTGCGGTGGTTTCCTGTCTGAGCTTTCAAAATAAAACCTTTGCTATTGTGCGCTTCTTATTATTATTAACAAACAAATTTGGGGCTTGTCAATTACGGGAGAAATGACGGGAGGGCGGCGGGAGATGGTTTCGAAATATGGGAGAACCAGGGAAAAACGGGAGTGTGAAGGCATTGTATCCAAACGTAATGATCTGAGGCTCCTGCTGAACTTATCGCACTCGCCATTGTCAATGTCTGATACTGAAGATGCGCGCTTCACACATGGCGCATGCGCGTGGCATGACGTTGGTGTTTACATCTAGCTCAGAGCCAGAGATCATACAAAAAGATGAATGACAGATAAATAATGAGAATAATAATAATAACATGAAATAAAGGTTGTTCGCGAGTCTCGAGCCTCGAGTCGAAGTCAAGTCTGAAGTCTTTTGAGGTCGAGTCCAAGTCGAGTCTGAAGTCACAGTTTAGTGAGACTTAAGTGCAACTCGAGTCCGAGTCGCGAGTCCGAGTCCCCAGCTCTGGAGAGAGGAGCTCAGTGCATCATGGGAGTCCCCCGGCAGTCTAAGCCTATAGCAGCATAAACTAGGAGCTGGAACCCTAACTATAAGGTTTATCAAAAAAGAAACGTTTTAAGCCTACCCTTAGACGTAGAGAGGGTGTCTGCCCCCCCCGACCCAATCTGGGAGATGGTTCCACAGGAGAGGAACCTGACAACTGAAGGCTCTGCCTCCCATTCTACTTTTAGAGATACTAGGAACCACAAGTAGGCCTGCATGCTGGGAGCACAGTGTTCTAGTAGGTTCATAAGGTTCAATGAGCTGGGAGCGCAGTGTTCTAGTAGGTTCATAAGGTTCTATGAGCTGGGAGCACAGTGTTCTAATAGGTTCATAAGGTACTATACTCTCTTTCAGATATGATGGAGCCTGACCATTAAGAGCTTTAAAAGTGAGGAGAAGGATTTTAAATTCTATTCTAGATTTTACGGGAAGCCAATGCAGTGAAGCCAAAATGGGAGCAAGAAGGCCATATAGGACTCCTTCAGCTTGACAGCATTCCCTCACCGCAGGTGTCCACCAGCGGGTTCAGGTATTGCCGCAACGACAGGCACCGACCACCTTACGGCCATAGCACCTGTCGGCCGCCTTGACAATGGAGGCACGGACCATGGCCCACTCGGACTCAATGTCCCCCGCCTCCTCCGGTACATGGTCAGGGAGTTGAAGCTCTCTCTGACAGGAGACTCTGTCAGACGTTCCCAGCAGACCCTCACAATACGTTTGGGTCTGCCAGGTCTGACCGGCATCCTCCCCCACCATCGTAGCCAACTCACCACCAGATGATGATCAGTTGACAGCTCCGCCCCTCTCTTTGCCCGAGTGTCCAATACATGCGGCCACAAGTCCGGCAACACGACTTCAAAGTCAATCATCAAACTGCGGCCTAGGGTGTCCTGGTGCCAAATGCACATATGGACCCTTATGCTTGAACATGGTGTTTGTTATAGACAATCTGTGACGAGCACAGAAGTCCAATAACAGAACACCGCTCGGTTTCAGATCGGGGGGGCCGTTCCTCCCAATCACACCCTTCCAGGTCTCACTGTTGTTGCCAACATGAGCGTTGAAGTCCCCCAGCAGAAGGAGGGAATCCCCAAAGGGAGCACTCTCCAGCACCCCCTCTAAGGAGTCCAGAAAGGGTGGATACTCTGAACTGCTTTTTGGAACATAGGCACAAACAACACCCGAAGGCGAAGGGAGGCTACCCTTGGATCCACTGGGGTAAACTCCAACATACAGGCACCAAACCGGGGGGCGTGAATAAAACAATTAATAATAATCATGACACCAAATTGGATATCGTGACATATCTACTACACAGACACACTTACATGTTCAGATTTCTAGACTTTCTGTAGGATCCACTCACTGATTTCATTTGTTGTTTGTTCATTCAGGAACTGGTGCTGCAAAGTGTCGACGTAAACTCAAGTCTAACCTGGAGAAGAAGTTCCAGTGTCTGTTTGAGGGGATCGCTAAAGCAGGAAACCCAACCCTTCTGAATCAGATCTACACACCGCTCTACATCACAGAGGGAGGGACTGCAGAGGTTAATGATGAACATGAGATCAGACAGATTGAAACAGCATCCAGGAAACCAGTCAGACCAGAAGCAACAATCAGACAAGAAGACATCTTTAAAGCCTCACCTGGAAGAGATGAACCAATCAGAACAGTGATGACAAAGGGAGTGGCTGGCATTGGGAAAACAGTCTTAACACAGAAGTTCACTCTGGACTGGGCTGAAGACAAAGCCAACCAGGACATACACTTCACATTTCCATTCACTTTCAGAGAGCTGAATGTGCTGAAAGAGAAAAAGTACAGCTTGGTGGAACTTGTTCATCACTTCTTTACTGAAACCAAAGAAGCAGGAATCTGCAGGTTTGAAGAGTTCCAGGTTGTGTTCATCTTTGACGGTCTGGATGAGTGTCGACTTCCTCTGGACTTCCACAACAATGACATCCTGACTGATGTTACAGAGTCCACTTCAGTGGATGTGCTGCTGACAAACCTCATCAGGGGGAAACTGCTTCCCTCTGCTCGCCTCTGGATAACCACACGACCTGCAGCAGCCAATCAGATCCCTCCTGAGTGTGTCGGCATGGTGACAGAGGTCAGAGGGTTCACTGACCCACAGAAGGAGGAGTACTTCAGGAAGAGATTCAGAGATAAGCAGCAGGCCAGAACCATCATCTCCCACATCAAGACATCACGAAGCCTCCACATCATGTGCCACATCCCAGTCTTCTGCTGGATCACTGCTACAGTTCTGGAGGATGTGTTGAAAAGCAGAAAGAGAAGAGAGCTGCCCAAGACCCTGACTGAGATGTACATCCACTTCCTGGTGGTTCAGGCCAAACTGAGGAACATCAAGTATGATGGAGGAGCTGAGATAGATCCACACTGGAGTCCAGAGAGCAGGAAGATGATCGAGTCTCTGGGAAAACTGGCTTTTGAGCAGCTGCAGAAAGGCAACCTGATCTTCTATGAATCAGACCTGACAGAGTGTGGCATCGATATCAGAGCAGCCTCAGTGTACTCAGGAGTGTTCACACAGGTCTTTAAAGAGGAGAGAGGGCTGTACCAGGACAAGGTTTTCTGCTTCGTCCATCTGAGCCTTCAAGAGTTTCTGGCTGCTCTTCATGTCCATCTGACATTCATCAAGTCTGGAGTCAATCTGCTGGCAGAAGAACAAACAACATCCAGGTGGTCTAAAGCGTTCAGAGACAAATCAACACGTTTCTACCAGAGTGCTGTGGACGAGGCCTTAAAGAGTCCAAATGGACACCTGGACTTGTTCCTCCGCTTCCTCCTGGGTCTTTCACTGCAGACCAATCAGACTCTCCTACGAGGTCTGCTGACAGGAAGTAGCTCACAGACCAATCAGAAAACAGTCGAGTACATCAAAAAGAAGATCAGTGAGAATGTGTCTGCAAAGAGAAGCATCAATCTGTTCCACTGTCTGAATGAACTGAATGATCGTTCTCTAGTGGGGGAGATCCAACAGTACCTGAGATCAGGAAGCCTCTCCACAGATAAACTGTCTCCTGCTCAGTGGTCAGCTCTGGGCTTCATCTTACTGTCATCAGAAAAAGATCTGGACGTGTTTGACCTGAAGAAATACTCTGCTTCAGAGGAGGCTCTTCTGAGGCTGCTGCCAGTGGTCAAAGCCTCCAACAAAGCTCTGTAGGTGCACACAGAACTATCCAGATTAATGTAGTTTAATATTTGCTCAATGAAGAAAAGTAATGTTTGCAATTCTTTTGTTCTGCTGATGCTTCTCCAGGCTGAGTGACTGTAAGCTCTCAGAGAGAAGCTGTGCAGCTCTGTCCTCAGTTCTCAGCTCCCAGTCCTCTAGTCTGAGAGATCTGGACCTGAGTAACAACGACCTGCAGGATTCAGGAGTGAAGCAGCTTTCTGCTGGACTGAAGAGTCCACACTGTGGACTGGAAACCCTCAGGTCAGGATTCAACTGTCTGTGAACGTTTACCCATCAAGCTTTTACTTTCTTTATATATTGGATCTGTGAATTAATTTATCAAAATTCTTCTCCAGGTTGAGTGTCTGTAACCTCTCAAAGAGAAGCTGTGCAGCTCTGTCCTCAGTTCTCAGCTCCCAGTCCTCTAGTCTGAGAGATCTGGACCTGAGTAACAACGACTTGCAGGATTCAGGAGTGAAGCAGCTTTCTGCTGGACTGGAGAGTCCACACTGTGGACTGGAAACTCTCAGGTCAGTTTTTTGATATTGTTGTCATTTTTGCAACCCTGATTGTATTTTATGAAGCTGTTAAGACACTATGCTCAATTCACTGCTAGGAAGTGCCACGCCTAGTTTGGAGGCAGGACTGAACCATTTCATGTAAATAGAGGGGGTGTTTGGGCAATACAGAGGCTTTGGATGGATAATTGCTGCCAGAAACAACAAAAATAAACAGTTAATATATTGAGTAAATTGTAAATAACATATTTTGTCTATAAATGATGATAGGTTGATAAAAAGTAAAACTCTTTTAATGCAAACATGAGAGTCAGGATATATGTTTGTCATATAATTTATGTACATTTTGTTACACAAAAAGAAGACAACTTTTTGTGATCAGCCAACAACTGCTTTACTGACGGCCACCATGTTCAACAACCACAACAACAATACAAATATTGCCCAGCTCAATCTCTGAACATCCCTTCCAGGACCTTAACAATAAAAGCACCTTACACTTCTTAACACACGACATGTATTCCCACACATGTAGTCATGTAGATAACACATTTAGCTTATTTCTCTTTTTAGAAAGTACAAATTAAATATTTAAACACAGAATAAAATGAAATCACACCATAAATATCATTGGAATGAAAAATATTAACTAATATAAAACATTAGTACATTTCTATTAAATCTTCTTACTGTCTTTAGAAATTCTGTCAAAAAATATTTTAAGACATTTCTTCTGCCAATGTAAAAACAGAATGGCATCAGATTGAACTCTGAGCTTCAGCAGTTGCAGCCTCCAGCAGGAACATGGGCTTTCTCTCCTTCTACTAACCTAAAATGTATCTGCATGACACCAACATACAGCAGGGGGCGCTGAGTGTGAACATAAAGGCCCGAAGGACAAAATCCTGTTTATTGAGTTGAGAATGTTTTGAAGCTCATTAGATGAACTGTTGTGTGTGTTCAGTCTGTCAGGATGTCTGATCACAGAGGAAGGCTGTGCTTCTCTGGCCTCAGCTCTGAGCTCCAACCCCTCCCATCTGAGAGAGCTGGACCTGAGCTACAATCATCCAGGAGAGTCAGGAGAGAAGCTGTCTGCTGGACTGAAGGATCCACACTGGAGACTGGACACTCTCAGGTATGGACAGACAGGTGGACACTCTCAGGTATGGACAGACAGGTGGACACTCTCAGGTATGGACAGACAGGTGGACACTCTCAGGTATGGACAGACAGGTGGACACTCTCAGATATGGACAGATGGACACTCTCAGTTATGGACAGATGGACACTTTCAGGTATGGACAGACAGGTGGACACTCTCAGATATGGACAGACAGGTGGACACTCTCAGGTATGGACAGATGGACAGACACTCTGACTAACTGAGGGGCTCTGGTTCATGTTTAATGGTGGATATGAGTGAAGGTGTATGAAGCTGATTGTGTCTTTGTCTCTTCCTCCAGGATGGACCATGGTGGACTGCAGAGACTGAAACCTGGTCTGAGGAAGTGTGAGTGTGTTTTTAGTTTGATTCATGAGAACTTTGAGAAAAACTGGATGAAATATGTAAAAGAAGTGAAAAAAGTTCAAAATGATGGAAAATGTGTTTTGTTAGAAATGGAATCAGCTGGAATCAAGTTTGAGTTTGAAAAACATTCTCATCTAAAGGTTCACTTACTCTGTATGTCCAAAGCTTTCAGTCACATCTCATGGTCTTCCTCAGTGATGGAGTGTCTCAGTTGTCATGGAGATGGTTTAAGTTTGAATGGTTTCAGTAAAGTAGTTAATAAATCAACAGATGATAAACTGCAGCTGTATTGTGTCTCATCTCTCCATCAGATGCCTGTGAACTGGAACTGGATCCAAACACAACACACAGAAATCTCAAACTGTCTGACAACAACAGGAAGGTGACACGTGTGGAGGAGCATCAATCATATCCTGATCATCCAGACAGATTTGATTGCTGTCCTCAGCTGCTGTGTAGAAATGTTCTGACTGGTCGCTGCTACTTGGAGGTAGAGTGGACAGGAGACATTAATATATCAGTGACTTACAGAGGAATCAGAAGGAAAGGAGACAGTTATGACTGTGAGTTTGGAATGAATGATCAGTCCTGGAGCTTGAAGTGTACTGATGACGGTTACACTACCTATCACAATAACAAAAAAACATCCATCTCCTGGTCGTTCTCCGCCCTTTTCTCTGTCTCTAACAGAGTAGCAGTGTATGTGGACTGTCCTGCTGGCACTCTGTCCTTCTACAGAGTCTCCTCTGACACACTGATCCACCTCCACACCTTCAACACCACATTCACTGAACCTCTGTATGTTGGGTTTGGGTTAGGAATCTGGTCAATGGGATCCACAGTGTCTCTGTGTTCCTTGTAGGAGGGAGAGTCTCTCTGTGTCCTCTGTAGGAGGGAGAGTCTCTCTGTGTCTCTGTAGGAGGGAGAGCCTCTCTGTGTCCTCTGTAGGAGGGAGAGTCTCTCTGTGTCTCTGTAGGAGGGAGAGCCTCTCTGTGTCCTCTGTAGGAGGGAGAGTCTCTCTGTGTCCTCTGTAGGAGGGAGAGTCTCTCTGTCCTCTGTAGGAGGGAGAGTCTCTCTGTGTCCTCTGTAGGAGGGAGAGTCTCTCTGTGTCTCTGTAGGAGGGAGAGTCTCTCTGTGTCTCTGTAGGAGGGAGAGTCTCTCTGTGTCCTCTGTAGGAGGGAGAGTCTCTCTGTGTCTCTGTAGGAGGGAGAGTCTCTCTGTGTCCTCTGTAGGAGGGAGAGTCTCTATGTGTCTCTGTAGGAGGGAGAGTCTCTCTGTGTCTCTGTAGGAGGGAGAGTCTCTCTGTGTCCTCTGTAGGAGGGAGAGTCTCTATGTGTCTCTGTAGGAGGGAGAGTCTCTATGTGTCTCTGTAGGAGGGAGAGTCTCTATGTGTCCTCTGTAGGAGGGAGAGTCTTTCTGTGTCCTCTGTAGGAGGGAGAGTCTCTCTGTGTCCTCTGTAGGAGGGAGAGTCTCTCTGTGGACAGAAACTCTGCTGACTGAAGATCAGCTGCTGAAATCAAACATCACACACACTCTGCACTATGAAGCAGATCTGTCTCAGACTCAAACACTCAGTTATTTTTCCTTCTACATGATTCATTGATTAGTCTCAGTTGACTCTGCTGTTGTTACTGTCAGGATCCAATGAGCAGCATGCAGCTTTATTCATGTTTAAGGGTCAATGAAGTGACGCTACTCTTTGTGTCCATATGGTTTAGTTTAAATTTAAAGGGTTAAAATGTGAAAATAAACGTATGAATAACTTGCACGCATTCTTTTTTTGTGGACTCAGCATAACATTTCTGCTTTTAATCCATTTTGAGAGAATATATTAGTCAGGTTTGCTCACTTTACATGTCAAATGGTGTATCCCTAGAAAAACATTGTTAATTCATAAGAATTCCTTCAAATGAATATTTATTTTAAGAATTATATTTCAAATATTGAGACCAAAGCCATGTTCTTACACACGTGTCAAATTTGATTTGAAAATTAAATGTCAAAATCGTATAACTGCTGACATCATTTGAGTCCTATTAAAAGCCTTTCTGTTAAAGGACAATTTAGTCAACTATCAGTAGTTTATTATGCTAATTTTGTTAGATATCAGTAGTTTATAATGCTAATTAAAGATGTATCATAAAAAACCTAATATGTACAGTAGCTTTAAAGGTACAGTGTGTATTTACCGAAGACTAATCACAATCGCATACAAATGAAAGCTTTCTCGTAGTTTAGAATTAGTTGTTTACAAATACATAGGTGGCAATGTACCCAACTGAAGGCTGTCATGTGGCATCGCTATCTTTGAATACTGTAGTTGAAAGGGGACAAACTTGGTTCGCCTTTCGCGTTTTACCTTTAAATCCCTGTGCGTTGTTGGGGGCGGGGAGGAGAATAAAAGCAAAGACGACTGTGTTGGTTCATTCCACTTGCCATTTTCCCATGGAGGACCAATGCATTCTCTTTGCCCCGTGAGAGGGAAGGCAAACCACCCAAGAAAAGAAAAAGAAGAAATGACTGGGATAAAATGAGAGTCTACACCGGCGTAGCTTTTCCCAGGTGGAGAAAAGTCATGGCCTAGAAGGACTTGAAAATGGACACGGAGGTTGCAAGCTTCCTGTTAGACAGTTTATTAAATTTAACAGTGATGATTATTTTGGCGTAATGTTAGAACCAGGGCAGTGTAGTCAGCAACTACTATCTCAGGGCACGTCCCACCAGTAGGAGACCCCGGGGAAGACCCAGGACACGCTGGAGAGACTATGTCTCTCGGCTGGCCTGGGAACGCCTCGGGATTCCCCGGGAAGAGCTGGACGAAGTGGCTGAGGAGAGGGAAGTCTGGGCTTCCTGCTTAGGCTGCTGCCCCCGTGACCCGACCAGGATAAGCGGAAAGAAGATGGATGGCTTGAATCGACTCAAAATAATCCAGAAACATAGGAGTAGCTGTTACTAGTAATATTATACGACCAGACACATCTTTAAACCACTAACACAGCGAAGTTAAGACATAATTTGTAGTTGTAAATTTGACGGTTTATTCAGTGAGTTTTGGTCGGACAATGATGGAATCTGTGAGAGCTCAGTGTTTATGGCTCAACAATTGCAGAAAAGTTGCAGTGATTGGTTAAAACTGCGTTAATAGTTGAGATCGCAAAAATCCTGGAGGGTCTGATCTCTGAACCAGAACCTCCGAACTAAGGGACTGGAACCAGTTCCTCTCCCTCTCTGCCCACACATATTTTAAAGATATGATAACCAAAATTCTTACTGTCAGATTACATTTTTATCAACTGTATTCACAATAGAAGACAAGTTATGAGTTTTTGAAGTCAGGTGATGTTTTTAGGGTAAGTCCTGCTCAATATTGACAAAACGCATTAAAATTTAAATAAGGAATACCCCAAAATGTGTTCTTTTCATTTGATGTTTTTAGATGAAGTAATTATTATTGTAAGTCCATTTAAATACACTGTAGGTGAATAAAATATTTAATATTTATCATTTTTCTGTGGTCTGACATTAGAGAGAATTACTGATTTATTAATCTAGAAACTCGTTTGCAGATTAATTTATAATGAAAATAAAGGTTAGCTGCAGTATTAAATATCTTTATGTTCATTTGGACTGTTGTTCACACTAAAAGTCTCTGTTGGTTTTTCCTTTATTTATCTGGTAAAGTTGAAACAATAAAAACTGAACATTATATCACTGAAATGACTCAAATACATAATCATCATAAACTTTTTATTATTGAAAACAGGATCAACATGTGATCTGGTATCTAGAATGAATTTATAGGTCAGCTGATGTGTTTCTCTGGTCGTCCTCACAGAGGACACTTCCTGCTGATTCACCAGGTCTGATGTGATCGGATGCTCTTCAGTCTGGAAGGAGAGACAGACAGGTGAGAGACAGACAGGTGAGACAGACAGGTGAGACAGAAAGACAGACAGACAGACAGGTGAGACAGGTGAGACAGACAGACAGGTGAGACAGACAGACAGACAGGAGAGACAGACAGGTGAGACAGACAGACAGACAGACAGACAGACAGACAGACAGACAGGTGAGACAGACAGGTGAGACAGACAGACAGACAGACAGACAGACAGACAGACAGACAGGTGAGAGACAGACAGGTGAGACAGACAGACAGACAGACAGACAGACAGACAGACAGACAGGTGAGACAGACAGGTGAGACAGACAGACAGACAGACAGACAGACAGACAGACAGGTGAGACAGACAGTCAGACAGACAGACAGACAGACAGACAGACAGACAGACAGACAGACAGACAGACAGACAGACAGGTGTTGTGTACTTTCAGGTTTATAAACTGTCTCTGTGACCTCTGACCTTTTCAGCAGCTCATCAGTAGACACCTGTCCTGCTTCTTCTTCTTCTTCTTCTTCACTGTCCTCGGAGCTGCTGTCTGTCTCCTTCTTACTCTTCTTCTGCTGCTTCTCTTTGTGTTTGTGCTTCTTGTGTTTCTTCTTCTGTGGAAACGATGACATGAGTCAGAGGAGAAGAAGAAGAAGACCTGCTCATTTGTTTAACATCTTTTTTTTAAAACTTTTTTACCTTTTTGTCCTTCTTGTGTTTGTGCTGCTTCTTGTTCTTGTGTTTCTTCTCCTTGCTCCTCTTCCTGGGTCTCTCCTCCTCTCTGGGGGAGCAGAGGGAGGTGGCGCCTCCTCTGACTGAACACGGAACAACAGGTGGAGTTTCAAAACAAACACTAAAGCCTTACTTTCCATCATGTTAAAGACTGTGTAAAGTGAATTCAGACATTTTCTTCTAAACACATTAAATAGGTCATAAATGTATTTCTAAAAAAGGTGTAAAAAACATTTCAACCTTTTAGATTTGAATTGTGGAGCTAGGCTTAGCATAAACCCGCCCTGCTGCTGTAGAGGTATAAATACATTCAGCGCACACTACTACTACAGTCTACGGTTAGCCGGTTAGCTGAGTTAGCCACCGAGCTAACCGCCGAGCTAGTAGCTGAGCTAGCAGCAGAAAGCTCTCAGACCTAGCTTCCATGTTTCTGGTAGAGGTGGTGACTTTGATTGACAGGTGACACTTGGTAGGGGGCGGGGCTTCAGCGGACTCAGCGGCCACTCCCACAGCGTTTAGCAGCAGAGAAATAGGCAGACTTTTACACAACTTTGAAGCCTAATTTCATATATTTGGTGATTTTTTTAATCATTCAAATTTGGCAGGGTGGTTAACAACACACTTTACTGTGGTATGTTAAACTCAGAACACATATTTATTCTTACTTTACACAGACTTTAAAGCTGGAGCAGTTAGACTGACAGTCCAGCAGGTGGCAGTAATGCAACAATATGATGATTCTTTCAACAATGAACTGATCTGCTAACAATCCTGTGAGTGATATATTTGATTTCCTCTGTGCTGTAGAGTTTTATTGTTGTTTAAAATCTAATAAAAACTGAGCTGCTGTCATTTGTCTGAGTGAAACTTGCAGTCTGATGGTTGTAAACCAGGCGGGGAGTTCCGGTCCTCTGAAATGAGGCCAACCAGGAAGTAACTTAAAACTGCATTCTATCAAAAGGCCACCAGGGGGCGACCGTTTTGGTGTCAAAAGGACTTCCGTCTCTATACAAGTCAATGGAGAATTCACCAACTTCTCACTTGATTTCTAACCTCAGTAAACGTTTTCAAAATGTGTTTATGGTCTCAATCGCTAGTTTAAAGCCTTCTTCAATGCAGTATGATGTTCATTTGGGACATTTTGGCCTCCCTGATTTTATATGTGACGATAAAGCAGGGTATGCATTAGGGCGTGGCTACGTGGTGATTGACAGGTTGATTGGTTCACAGGTTCAGGAGGGCGCCTCATGCTCCTCCTGATGCCCATATAAGTAGAATCCCTGTTTTTATTTTTCCCAGCATGCACCTGAAATTTTCATGATGGTGCTGCTCAGATCCGAAACTATTGGCCTCCGAGCAGCAGTCCACAAACCAATGGGTGACGTCACGGATGTTACGTCCATTATAAACAGTCTATGTTGTAAACTCACTGAGAGCAGCTGAAGGAGGCGGCAGCTTGGGACCAAACTCCTCCTCTTCCTGTTTGGAGGTCTGAGAGGAAACGACCGCTTTGAAAGAAACAACATGAAAACAGAAGAGTTAGAATCAAACATGTATCCGTGTCGCACAAATGTAGAAACAGACTGCTGTCGCTACAATGATGGACAGACAGGTGTGTTAACAGCTGTTTAATGTGAACGTCTGTTAGTCTGGTGGCTCATTCAACAAGCTGCAGGACAACATGTGTTTCTGTAAGTTAGATAATAGGAGACTTTAGTCTGTTGAGTATCAGGATGCGATCAGGCTCAGTGTGACTCAGTCTGCTCTGCTGATGATACGACACCTTACTGCTTTATGCAAAGATTTCAGCTGCTGTCTATCAACTTAAAACCTTCATCAGAGTCTGACAAACATCATCAGTCTGAATTATATACAAGCTGAGGGTGTTTTACACCAACACATAAATAACCAACAGGTGAGAAGGAGGAAGAAAAAGGAGGGAGGGAGGAAGGAAAAAAGGAAGGAAGGAAGGAAGAAGGAAGGAAGGAAAGGAGGGAGGAAGGAAGGAGGGAAGGAAAGAAAGAAGGAGGGAAGGGAGGGAGGAAGGACAGACGGAAGGAAGGAAGGGAGGAAAGATGGAAGGAAAGAAGGAAGGAAGGAGGGAAGAATGAAAGAAGGAGGGAAGGAGGGAGGAGGGACAGACGGAAGGAAGGAAGGAAGGGAGGAAAGAAGGAAGGAAAGAAGGAACAGTCAAAACAGACGGGGTCAATTTGACACGAAGGTTAAACTCTTATCAAGGATATTTTTTTTCCATTGAAATCATAAAGTTTAGTGAGACGATGTTTGGCAACAACTTCAGAGAACATCAGATGTGTCAGCAGTGTTTTTACATCAGTAGTTTATAGATGCAGCCACAGAATGACAGGAATGAAAGGTAAACAGCTGCTCTGCTGCAGAAAAACTGAATGAGACAAACATCCAGCTGTTTGTCTTTGTGCTCATACAATACAATACCCAAAAACTATGTTCATTTATTGTCTAGTGACTATGATCAACCTGTATTTATGTCTTTATATTTCTACATATCTCAGTTTAGCATGATTTTTTTTTTTGTTGCAGACGCATTTATTGCTTTAATGCACAATAAACATTGATAGATTTATGTCTTATTTTAGATTCACATTCAAAAGTTCAAACTACTTTATTTGTCACTGTTATAAAAACTATGAGACAAAACAGCATCTCTACAAAATAGGTAATAATGGAAAGAAATATACTAAAATATATGAATAATAAATCAATAAATGTCTGTTGGAGTCTTATTGTTTAACACACTAGCATGTTTATATGTTGAGGCTCATGCTTTGGTTGTAGCGCCTCCACAGCTGCTTTAAATGTCAGAGTGAACAACGCCATGTCTCACTGTTCTTACCCGTCTGCTGGCTGGATGTTGGGACGGAGGAGGACACAGAGGAAGGTGTGACTGTGGCGCTGATGTTAAAGAGCTTCAGAGACTGTGACTCTACTCTCGTCTCTTCCTCCTTTACGTCCTTTTCATCTTCATCCTCGTCCTCTCCCTCTGAGGAAGAGGAGGACTTCTCATCGGAGGAGCTGGCAAAGATGGCTTTGAACAGATCCATGGGAGGCCGGCTCTCATCCTCTTCCTCCTCCTCCTCTTCATCTCCCTTCTTCTTCTCAGATTTCACCGGATCCTCTGCAGGTTCGGAGGTTTGGGTCGGGTTGGTCTCACTTTGGTTTCGTGCTTCACTGAGCAGCTCACTCAGAGGGTCGTTCTTCTTCTTCTTCTTCTCCTCCTCTGACATGTCCCACCGAGACCTCCGGCTGGACTCTGGAGGCTTTGGAGGAGCTGAGGAAGAAGAAGAAGAAGATGAAGAGACTAATGATGATGTCACATCCTAAAGAGAGAGACTGCAGGTGGGTGAACGTACCTGTCGGCTCTCGGCTCTCCGTCACAGTCAGGAAGTTGAAGACTGAGAACTTGTCTCTCTTCACCTTCGGCATGCCGAGCATTCCTGAGCTGGAGGACCAATCAGATTCAGTTACAGGTGAAACAGCTGGAGACCGTTTACATCAGTGTGTGTGTGTGTGTGTGTGTGTGTATATATATATATATACACACACACACACACACACATATATATACACACATAGACACACACACACACACATATATATATGTGTGTATATATATGTGTGTATATATACACACATATATATACACACATATGTAAATACACACATTTATACAGTGTATATATGTGTGTGTGTGTGTTTATATGTGTGTGTGTCTCTCTCTGTGTGTATATATGTGTGTGTGTGTGTGTGTGTGTGTGTGTGTGTGTGTGTGTGTTGTACCCTGGATACGGGTCGGGGATGTTGAATCTCTTGCAGAGCAGTTTATCAGGATGCCACTCAAACGTTTCTCTGGTCAGTTTTCCAAACATCTTCATCTTGACGGCGGCCTGTTTGTCGTCTACGTCGCCCTGACGACCAAACAAACATCAGACTCAAAGCAGCAAAACTCTGAGTTACTAAAGTTAAACGTGTCCTGCAGCCTGTAACCATGGCAACACACTGATGATGTTCTCACCTCTTCATCACGGTTGACCTCCACCACGGCGGCGTCCTCCTCGGTCTTGGCTCGGGTGAAGCGGGAGGAGAGCGAGGAGGAGGTGGGTCGGTACAGGATGGAGGCTCGCACAAACTCCTCCCTCTCCCTGCTGCGCTCCCACTCCGTCATGCCGGAGTCCAGACTCTGCTCCAGAGCGTCTGAGGGACAGAAAGATGCTCAGTGTCTGACTGCAGTGCATGATGGGACATGTAGTGCAGTGTATGATGGGACATGCAGTGCAGTGTCTCACCTGTGCAGTGCATGATGGGATATGTAGTGCAGTGCATAATGGGACATGTAGTGCAGTGTATGATGGGACATGCAGTGCAGTGTCTCACCTGTGCAGTGCATGATGGGACATGTAGTGCAGTGCATGATGGGACATGTAGTGCAGTGCATGATGGGACATGTAGTGCAGTGCATGATGGGACATGTAGTGAAGGGTCTCACCTGTGTCTCCATGTCCGAGGCGGCTCAGGTAGAGCTCGTAACGCGCCTGCTTGCTCGGATTCTTCTCAAATGGTTTGAAGGTCTGTGTGGCGTTCTGACCTCTCCATGCTGCCAGAGCATCCTGCTGCTGCTGGAGGGAGGAAGAGGAGGAGGAAGAGGAGGAGGAAGAGGAGGCCGCACCGCTCAGAGCAGCTGGCTGCAGAGCAACCTGGGAACCCGGTGCAGCAGCAGCTTGGGTGGAAGGCGGGATGAAGGATTTGCGGAGGTTGAAGAGTCGGTGTCTGTCTTCAGGTCTCAGCAGCTCCATGACTGAAGAAGGACCTGAAGGAGACGACAGAGCTGCAGAATAACTGACTAAAAACCATCAGAACCAAGAACTAGAACTATGAATATAATGTATTGAAACTGGTTGTAACTGTAGTGGATGGAGGAGTCCACACCATAAATATAACGACAAAGACCAATGCATATTTAGTAAATTATTAAAATGCTGCTTCTAGTTTGTAATGAACGTTCATAAAGAGGCTGAACTTGCACCAGTCCTGCAGTACCGGCTTCAGCCTGTAGGGGGCAGCAGCAGCAGCAGTGCTGGCTGCAGCCTGTAGGGGGCAGCAGCAGCAGCAGCATTACCTTGCAGCGTGTCCTCTCCCAGCATCGCTCTCCTCTGGTCCGAGTCCAGCTGGTGCCGTCCTCCTTCTTGAGGCTCCTCTTTGATCATGTGGCCCCTGGACGTCCTCAGAGCTTCGGCCAGAGCAGGACTGACTCCCGACAGCGCCGACGCATCGAGCGAGGGACGGAAACGATGCACCGGACGATAGTCACGAGGAAGAGAGGGAGGAGGGAAGATCTGCAGAGACACACAGAGACATTACTGATGGAGCATCATCATCATCATCATCATCATCATCATCATCTTCATCATCATCATCATCATCATCATCATCATCATCATCATGAGTTCTAAGCTGCTCACTGTTTTGTCCGTCACTGTTTTCTGGGACAGAGTGAATCCCTCCAGGATTTTGCCGAGATACGAAGCATCTTTACTTCTGTCTGAAAAAGAAGAGAAAAAAAAGTATAAATGTGTATATATTTATATATGTGTATATATGTGTGTATATATTTATATATGTGTATATATTTATATATGTGTATATATGTGTGTATATATTTATATATATGTGTATATATGTGTGTATATATTTATATATATGTGTATATATGTATAAATGTGTGTATATTTATATATGTGTGTATATTTATATATGTGTATATATGTGTGTATATATTTATATATATGTGTGTATATATTTATATATATGTGTATATATGTATAAATGTGTGTATATTTATATATGTGTGTATATTTATATATGTGTATATATGTGTGTATATATTTATATATATGTGTGTATATATTTATATATATGTATATTTATATATTTATATATATGTATATTTATATATTTATATATATGTGTGTATATATTTATATATATATGTGTATATATGTATAAATGTGTGTATTTATATATTGTTGACCTTTTTTCTTGGTGTACTGCTGTGGAGCCGTCCAGCCGTAGAGTCCGTCTCCAGGTTCTTCTCCTCCTAACTCGGTGTCATATCTGGACATGGAGTCTCTGTGATAAACCTCTTCATCATCATCATCCTCCAGCGCCCCGACCCCGAACGCCTGCAGGTCAAAGGTCAGCGTCAGCGTTCAGTAGCAGCGTGTGTCTGTGTTTGAAGGTGTGGAGGGTTAGCTCACCTGTCCGGCCACGCCGCCCGTCCTCCTCCTCCGAGTGTCTCCGAACAGCCGGCTCCTGCTGTCGGACTGCGGGTCGAACAGGTCGATGTGTTCGGAGGCGGCTCGGCCCAGCAGAGCCAGACCCGGGTCCAGACCGCGGTAACCCAAACCCTGCACACCCAGCCGGGGGGAGAAGTCCACCGGGGTCACATCCTTAGGGGCAAAGGTCACGTTCTCCGGAGCAAACTCCTCATCGTCCTCCTGCGGACACACACACACACACACACACACACACACACACACACACACACACACACACACACACACACACACACACACACACACACACACACACACAGATGAATCACTTTATCTGCGATCGGCCTATAAAAACTAGTTTTCCTCTGAAACAATAACACAGCGAGTCGTCCTCTTCTTCTCTCACCTCTGAGTCCTCCGAGCCAGCAGGGGGCAGCGAACAGCCGTAAACTCTGCCTCCATCTGTGAGGAGACGATGACATGGTTAATAAAAACACTAAAAACACTAATAACGCTAATAAAGCTAATAACACTAATAACGCTAATAACACTATTAACGCTAATAACGCTAAAACATTAAGAGGAAAGGGACTGAAGCACTGTGTAAGAAGGAAATGGAAATAACAAACCTGGACTTTGTGTAATTCTGCTGTATGACGACTATAAATGAGATAATGTCTGTTTGCATGTCTAGAGAACATTATACAGGAAGGTATTATACTGAACCTGAGCAGCACTCTGACTCTAATAAAAACACTTTAAATAAAGAGAAATGTAATATAATATAAAGAGGAAAGACATGCAGCTAATTACTCTGGTAGTTACACTGGATTAAAGCTGCTTTGTCTCCCCCTGCTGGCGGTGAGAGTCATTACATGAACTCTGTGGTGAAATGAATCAGAGTTTGATCCAAAGAATAGAAAGACTAGAAGAGCCTCATGATTAAATTAGTTTATCAACGTTCAGAGAAGAAGAAGAAGAAGAAGAAGAAGAAGAAGAAGAAACTAACCCTGCTGCCTCCGAGCTCTCCTCTTCACACGAGGCCCGACGCCCTGACCCTCCTTCCAGCCCATCTTCATCAGCAGCTCCACACCGATGGACGTCCTGACACACACACACACACGCACATAAACACACACACACACACACACACACACACACACACACACACACGCACACACACACACACACACAGAGAACACACACATTATTATAAGGCAAAGGAAGTAGATGCTATTTGCACCCCAGTATATTTAGGAGTGCATTAAGGACCCTGCGGAGTGAGTGTCGGGGGAGCGTCTGCAGATATGCGGAGACTCCGTATCAGGACAGCAGGATAAATATACGTCTATGTTCTCTTCTGTATATCATATAATAATTCTGTCCGGTGAGGTCTATCTGTCAGGTGTGGCGTGTGAGTGTGAGAGCAGCGTGAAACGCATCAGGGCCGATGCCTGAGACTGCAGAGGTCTGAAATGTATTTGGTAACCATGGCAACCATAGACTTATCTGTCAAGATTTGATTTCCATCATATAACAAACTGAAGGTTTTAATTCAGATATTTTCGGGTTGTATGAATTTACTTAACAAAGTGCAAGAAATGCAGCAGAGTTTTACCCGCTGAAAACATTATTAATAAATAACTGCTGCAAAGACTCGAACCAGAGTCTCCTGAACTAAAGACCCTAACCCACCGCTCCGGTCCTACGTAGTGATGTGACAGCCCAACATGTTTGCTAATACAGAAGATCGATATTGGCGACAAATTATTTCTAACTGACAAACTAACACTTGTAAACATTCACTGAGGAAAGATTATGAACATATAATAAAACTTTCCCGCCAGAAATGTCTTTAGAGATGAAACCTTTCTGCTGGTGTGGAAGATGAATGTCGGCCATGTTTTCACGTTGTTATACGTCTATATGGTGCAAATAGACACTCTGCTATTATAAACAGCAGATGTATTCCAGCTGTGGTGATGATGATGATGATGATGATGATGATGATGGGGATGAAGAGCTCACCTGGCAGGTGCGATCAGCTGCTCCAGCAGAGTGTCTCCAGCGATCAGAGCCGACTGAGCGTTCACTGCTCTCGCTTTCTCTCGAGTTTCGTCTCTTCGGCTCGATGAGAACTCGAGACTGGTGCTGATCTGAGCCGGAGC